>NC_056737.1:1883526442-1883581442 GCF_019279795.1 Protopterus annectens | reverse complement strand
TATATTTCTTTGATGTTTGATTGTGAAGAAAATAAAAAAAAAATATCATTGCAATGCATTGTGAGGAAAGTTAAAGAAATAATGACTGCTTAACTTGAACAAATAACAATGTCATTCATTTTCATTCACAGACAGCTGTCAAATCTCAGCAATTATTGATGCTTTGTTGACTATGTACACATACAATAGCAGATTGCAATAAAATAAAAATAATAATTTGTCACAGGAATTTATTTCAAACCCAGCCACAGATGTGCCGACCAATTGCAGCCATAGTCTTAATTTTGTAAATCTCAGATGTCTGATTCTGATAAAAGTAATAAGTGAATAAATATATAATTAATGGTCATTGTAACGTATTTCAGCTTGCTGGTGTCAGCAGCAAGCAGGCAACCCTCTGCAAGCCTCAGTCATACAAGCAGACAGAGAGACAAACATAAACACACACCCACACACACACACACACACACACACACACACACACACACACACACACACACACACACACAAACACACAGATGCAATCAAGCAATAAAATGACCTGTATTACTGTGAACACTGCAGATGTCTTACAGAAACAAAAGTAACTGAATTAGTACATAAATAATGTACATATCAGTATAGTGCTGCTTGCCATTGTAAGGGCCATACACTTCAACCTGCTTCAAATCCCACCTCACACAGCTTGGAAATACATATATGTAACACATAAATGTGAGCCCCAATTACATCAACTTGCATGTCTGTGATTGTGGGCAAGTTAGATTTTTGACTCTGATCCAATAAATGCATAAATAAGGGCCTCATTCATGTAATTAGTGCATTTAATTTCTATCAGACTCGCACACTAAAGGCCACTGCAATACCTCTACACATACATACACTTCTCATGATTGCACACACACACACACACACACACACACACACACACACACACACACACACACACACACACACACACACACACACACACACACACACACACACACACACACACACACACACACACACACACACACACACACACACACACACACACACACACACACACACAGCTCTGCCCACCAGTTACAGTCACCTTACTGAGTGTGCACACCCTAAATGTCTGATTGTGATCTAATGAATGAATGAATACACACATAAAAGCATATATCTTACAATGTAAGCCATTGCAATGCTCACATGCACAAACACAAACGCAAGCTCATTAAAATACAGGCACACACAAATCAAATGTACAACATAATAAAATGCATAATGTCATGTTATGCTACATATTGGGTAGCAGTAGCTCTGCAATTCATTAAAAAACCCCTTGCATTCATATGAGTCTGTTTCAAGTGATTCTTTGTCTTTCATTTTCATTTTCATTCAGGCTGTCTAAAGCAGGGGTCACATGCTCCTATAGTAAACAGCCCCTCACTCTGTACAGTAGCCCAATTAGCTTCCTCTGAAGTAAGGCTTCTAGACATTCTGCCCTTCTAAAAATGGCAGGAACATATGTAGTAAGGTGTGGCCACCTTATTCTCCTTTTAGAGTGGGTCTAACACTGGGATGTTTTAGAAGACTGCCCTGCCATTAAGATGATTTCTTTTTCTGTCAACAGAAATCATAAATATGCATATGTGTAGAAGCATGCATGAATTTCTGAGTCCCTGAGACAGGAATGATGGCAACTATTTTTTCATAAACCAAAAGAAACACAATTTTTCTTAAAGATCTGGGGGAGAAGGGGCTGAAACACTACAGTAAGTGCAGTGAACTGGCACTGCTTTTGCCCTCCATCTTAATTGCACCTGACATGACTGCTGAGGTGCAGGGATTAATTCTCATTATTTACCTGTATTTTCAGTGCATCGTTGCTTCACCTTGAAATATCTAACTGATCAGCCTCCATCATTTACAGTGTTTTATTCCTTTTATAATAAAACTTAATGGATCACAACCACACATGATACCACTATCATGTGTTTGAAAGTTAAAAGCATGTCTATGACAATATTAATTGTTGAATATATTGATATGCTTTCGAATTCATTACCATTCAATAAAGTTAGTGCATACTAGTAATACATGTTGATGAACGTTAAATATTGGGCCCCTATTGACTAGTGCAAGACGTCGAAAGGGAAAAGACCAAAAATCACTTGAATATCACTCTGCTCCTTTAGTTTTTTTTTTTTTTGCAGAAGGCATGCCCCCTACACACCCATGCCCCATGCAGTTATATATAACAACTTCAAGATTACCATCCTCAGAGAAAAGGTAATATTCCAGGAAATTGCCATGTTGGGCTTGGTATATATAAGTCCACTTTTTTGGTCTTTCAGTCTCTGTGTTTCAGAACTCGATCCAGTAGGTCCTTACATTTCAAATAGTTACTTAAATTTGTTTTGGCTCTATACATAAGTTAAAGGGTAATAAGTGAATTGTTGCTGTAATTCTCCTATACCACCAGTTTTGCTGGTGTCAGTCTTTTAGTCTGAAAAATGTATTTGTTATATATACTCAAAGAACATAATAAGCAGAAATTCTTAATTTCCATTTTATATAGGAGACTAATAAACCAATTTTAACATGAATTATGAGCTTGGCATTTACAATAAACATAATAAACATGGTTTCCATGTTTATGTTGCATGTAAATTAGTTAAGCAGGTGCCAGCAAATTGTACAAACTCATCATGTAACAATACAACAAATTTTCCATGACAAAAATAGTGCTATTTATACATTTACCTTCAAGTATCATTCAAAATAAAACCGTTAAACTCATAAACATTGTGCAAGGTCCGTTATCCCTTTATAATAATAATATGTGTATTTATTTTGGGTCTGTATTATATGAACAGAAGTTTATAATCTCGAATGCTCTAAAGTGTGAAAATGCCGGACCGCGAACTCCTTATTGTGAGGGGCACCCACTGCTAAATATATATACCAACTCCGAGATCACACTACAGTGAGGGAAAGGGCAAATATTCCGACCTTCACTGTACTGCGATCCCACAAGAAGCACTTCAAAGTCTGGCATTTTTGCTCTTTAGAGTGTTCGAGATTATGAACTTTTGTTCATATTATATACACCCTTTATTTTAATTAAAATATGGTGAAGCATTTATCATATAGAACTATTTTCAGGCTTATCCTGGAGTAACATAAAGAAAAAAAAAATGCAGTGTTGCAAAACACAGCATAAAGTTAAATCATTTCTGAATTTTATATACATACATATACAAACACATTACGTGTGTGTGTGTGTTTGTGTGTGTATGCATGTGTGTGTGTGTGTGCGTGTGTGCGTGTGTGCGTGTGTGTGTGTGTGTGTGTGTGTGTGTGTGTGTGCGTGCGCGTGTGTGTGTCTGTGTGTGTGTGTGTGTGTGCGTGTGTGTGTGCGTGTGCGTGTGTACGTGCATGTGTGCATACGTGTGTGCGCGTGTGTGTGCGTGTGTGTGTGTGTGTGTGTGTGTGTGTGTATGTGTACACACATATATATATATATATATATATATATATATATATATATATATATATATATATAATTGTGTACAGCTAAAGTATTTTCAGTTGAAGAAGAGGTAGTAAAATTAGAAGTAGAAAATAAAGGTTGAAGCAGAAGTAGAAAAGAGAGAAAAAAGATGGGAAGTAAACAGTTTGAAAGTACTAAACTTTGATATATCAGTGTAATAAAGTTACAGTTCAGGAAAAGAAACAATGTGTGGCAATTGTAATGGATAATGATAATCAAGTCCTGTCCCTGCTCTATAGTCAATGTATGAAGTGATTGGAGACCTTTTAGCTCTGTCGCCATGACCATGTGCTATGGTCCATTTGCATAATATGCCAATGTGGGGATCGAGTGTTTCTTGTGTCTGGACCATTGTTGCATCGGCACTGGGGAGAGGGAGTATGTGTGATTGTGGTGGCAGGACTTTCTGTACCACTGGGAACTCCAGTGACAGCATTTTTTTACTGCTGCTCATAAGTTTTTGTTTTTTGTAGTTCTGGCTTATGAGCAAGAATTCACTGGAGAAAACAGATCAGTGCAGCTGCAAACACTACTCCAAATGTAAGTACATGGTTTAGTTTCCATAAGTTACCCCACTGGGATAAGCCTAGATGCATCTCAAGTATTATTAGTGAATTGTATATGAATCTTGGTGAGTCATTTGCATGAGTACTCAATGCCGGGTGTAGTTTGGTACTCAGTTGGTTAAGACTACACTGTACACCTAATTCTTTGAACAACAAAGGACATTAGTACACCATTCTGTAGTTCAGCTGGCACAAGTCTTAACTCATAATGCTTCTGGAGATTTTTCAAGAACTGTACACTCAAAAAAAACATTTCAGTGATTATGTTCATAATCAGTAACTAAACTTGCAAAAGAAGTATTTGTTTCCAAGTATGTGAATAACTTTATAAAGGAAGACATTAGATTAAAGGTCTTCTAAAATAATCTGTAAAAGGAAGTTATTTATTTATTGAGACTATTCAAAATGCATACATGTTAAAATATCATATTGACACTTTCTACAATAATGACTGAAATAATTCTTGTTTCAGATACATCTATATATATATTTCTTTACAAAATAATTCAAAGCATAGCTGCTTTGACACAGTTTTTAACCCAGAAGAATTTTGTTCTCAACTTCTGCCATTAGTGCTACATTTAAATTGAAGTGTGTTTTGTACGTCATATTTTTTTCATTTATTTCATACTTAATGCAGGATATTAATAGCTACAAAAGTGCACATGCACAGCAAAATAAAGGAAACAGAATGGAACCTATTATGAGAACTTAATAGAACTCTATCAATATTTAAAATATAATTAAATAGGTATTATTCATTTTAATAGCTCCATTTGTGAATGCCATGCTAGAGAAGGAAATTCTTAAATGACAAATGTGCTATTATAAATCTGCAGTGAATGAATTTTAACATGTGAAAGGTCAAGCTTCTTAACTTAATGGTTACTAGTAGATAGTAAAGAGAAGACTTGTGAGCTAGTTTTAATATATGATTTAACTCAGAGAGGTCATTCCTAACAGAAAATATAAACGTTTTAAAACAGTGGCCTTAGCTTTCAATTTTTATTTTCCATGAAATACCATTTGATTTTTTTTCTGGATAAATGCGCACATAAAAAAGTCTTGGGAAAACAGGCCGGCTAGTTGTTGTAGATGGTTATGGCTATGAGCTGAGGTTCAGGGTGTGATTTCTGCAATCCTCATTTGCCAACTATGTGACATTGAGAAAGTCATTTAATATATATTGTTTCTTGCTCACCCCTGAAAAGAAACTGTGCGTCCAATGAGCTTACCTGGTTTACAAATGGGTGTTACTATTAATTTGATTTCACTATAAACTCCTGCAGATAGTATATGACAGCAAGTATTCATGTTTCAGTAAACAGTCTTCTAGGTAGATTTAACAAAAGTAATGCTTCTCAGACTGCTAAATAGCATGGAGCTATTATTTTGAATTTCTGGTACTGACACACTCATATGCAAGAGAGGTACAGATGGATTATTTTTTAAACATAAGGTCTTTTCTAATTCATGCCCTTCTAACTCGATATGTGGGTTGTGGTACACAGTTTACTCATTTTGTATACTAAAGGTAATGTTGTTATGGCATCGGCCAGTACATGATGAATTAAAATTTTGTATCACCATATCTCAAGCAGGAAATACTGTCTTTTGATCAGATAGCTTTGTAAAGGCATTTGAACAAGCCGTTTAGAAAAAAAGTATCTACAAGTATTGCATATACCACTCTACTTACCCCAAATTAGTTCAATACCAAGCATATATGCCCCAAGATATTTGCAGCTGTATAAGTATTTTAAATCGCAACCCCCTTATTGTATGCTGGACTCAAGACATGAGGGCTGATGTACACAGTATTGACATCTTGAATTGTGACACAATAAGGAAGACTGTCTGCAGCAGAAACCCAAAAACTGTGAAAAAAAAAACTTTGTGATCTTTTGGTAAGAGATGTTGTGGCTAACCACTGTTTAATAATATCTGCATCAATTGTCACATATTTCCATGTTCTCATAAGAAAACAAATTGCAACGGAACTTAACACTGACCCAAACCACAATATATAAAATGAACACCCTCTGATTGTCAAGTACTTGAAGTCACCAAACAAAACACACCCCATCTAGTATATATATATATATTTTATATATATATATATATATATATATATATATATATATATATATATATATATATATATATATATATATATATATATATATATATATATATATATATATATATATATATATATATATATATATATACATATATATATATATATATATATGTGCCCATACATTCAAGTGGTACTTTAGTGATTAACAGGGGTATCCCTAATCAATAAAGGCAGATGCTTATGGTGGAACGCTGATTGACAGAACTCTATCCTTTTTTTTATATTTTGTAATAAGCATTGCAAGTCTGCATTGGCATGCTCAGTTTACATTGACCGGTAGTTATGACATATCCTTATTTTTTGCTATACATTATCACACTGCAGTTAGAGTAGTGTCACCATTATTAGAAAGCTCTAGATTTTTGCAATTTCTCTATCACTAGAATAACAACAGTAAAATAGCAGTAAAAACACTGTTGAAGGCTAGAAAACAGAACTCAGACATAATGCAGTTTCCAAAGAGAGTTGGAACATGTATAGCTTTTTAAATAGTTAATTTTTAATTTGAAGAAGGAAGGGGCTAGCTCATTTTTCTTCTATTTTTAAAGTATAATTCCACATTTATCAGATGCTCTAGACCTTGTAGTTTTCTGGTATGGCTAACCTTTAATGGATAATATACACTTTCAGTTTTTTTTCACATTATCTCTCATTATTGAATCTTATACCGCATTTTATAAAAGGCTATGCAGAAAGGAATGCAAACTTTTTTCATTCCTGTTATATTTTAGGATTCATTATTTAGTTCATTAGTGGCATGTGACTAACTATACAAGCTAGTACAACTTTCCTGCACACTTTCCACTGTATTATCCTTATGTATGAGATGAACAATTAATAAACCTGTTGAAGTGTTACACAATCATAGATACTGGATTGTGTGGGTCCCAGAGGCAATGACTCCTGCAGTGTTTGGAATGCTGGAGAAAGTCCTCTCTAAAACTGCATATATTTACTAAAAAAGCATTTTTAATATCTTGGAATTTGACATGATAGGAGGCATCACTGATTGTGATACTGGTAATTTCACTTCTCTATACTCAGTAGATCAACAAAACCACTGTTTAAAAGTCTAAGTTGAGTAAGAGATTATCAGCTCAGAATCATAAGCTCACAGAGACATTCAAGTGATTTAATCTGCAAATGCATTGGATAGGAGGAGCCATTCAATAATGATGGAATCAAAGTAGATGCCTGAAGCCACTAGGTACCTGAAGCTATTAATATGTTTTGTATACTATTGCTTATGACTACAACTCTTTCTGTTTAGTTATATTTCTTTATATCAATTGTCATGAATGTTTATGTGCAGATGTGCATTTAATTATTCATAGCAAAAGAATTTGCTTTTAGTAATATTTTGCAGTTGCATGTCCTAAAGTTATTGTTTCAGAACAAGCATATGAAGAATTTCATATCTGAAACTTCAGATACTTGTCTTTATTCCAATGTCTTTATTAAACATGCACTATTTATTATCATTAACTGGCTATATATAAGTTTTTTATGGGAATAGTCTTAAGGATAGTTGAATTGACTGAATGTTCTGATTATTTTGAAATGCTGGTTTTAATCTAGTCCAGTAGTTTAAATACAGAATGTTATCCTGATATTTTATAGCTACAATTAAGTTATACATATTTGCTAGCAATTTTTTTTAGATTGAACGCATTCCACACCACCCTGCAGATGTTTAATATTGTTGTCATTAACCACTGGATCATTTAAAAAGATTAAGGTAATTTCTTTTATCTGTCTCAATATAACTATATCTTTTAGGAAAGTTCAGGGCATTTCTCAATTTTTAATTGAAAAGTTTTTATGGTTATAAATGTATAATATCATCATTTCTTCAATTAAGGGTTAATTGTTTAAGTTTAACATTGGATTGTTTAATTTAAAATTTAGATTAAGATAAATTGGTTGCATTATTTTAAATGTACTCATTAGATTTAGTGAGTCAATTATTTTTTGTAAATTAATTATCTTATTTTTTTAAACAATTATTTATTTTGTTTTTTCCAATATTCTCTTTATTAAGAAAGGATAGGGCTTTAGGACTGTATTTGGAATTAATTATTTGATTATACCAAATTTTTATCCATGTAGGACTGCATTCCATTTTTATGGGGCAATAGTCAGAAATCGCTATACTTCTACTAGCATTTATTATATCATAACAGAGCTTAAAGTCCAGAAGGCCCAAACCACACATCTTTTTGGGATAAATCAGTTTTTGATAGCTACTATGAACCAATTTGGGCTCCCATAAAATTTTAGATAGATTTGTATTTACAGTTTTGAAAAAAATGTTAGGTATTATTAAATCAGATACATTGAATTGAAACAACAATCTTGGTAGTATATTCATTTTGATAATAGCCACCTTTGACAACAAAGGAAATTTTAATTTATTCTATCTAAGGATATCTTGTTTAATTGTTGTCCAAGGATTCATTGAATTGTTTTGGTAAATCTTACTTGAATCATGGTAGAAGGATATACCCAGATATTTAGTTTAATCTCAGTCTCTAGAAGATAATTGATTAGATTATAATCTGAAAGTATAGGAAAAATAAAGGATTTATTCAGACTGAGATTATAATTAGAAAATGTTGAGAATATTTCAATGGAATGCAGGATTTCTAGTAAATCACTACTGGGTAAGGTGAAATAAAGATTTAAGTTGTCAGCAAAGGCTGTTATTGCAAGCCTTCTACTATTTATTATAGGAATATAGTGAAAAGGTTTTTTTGTATTATAAGAAGGAAGAGCAGCTATCTCTATGTATTAAATATGTAGGGGGATAGTGGGCACCCTTGTCTTGTTCCATTTACATTTTTTATTGGAGATAAAGTAATCTTATTTATAATAAGATATAATTTTTATTAAGTTAATAAAAACTAGAGGTAGGCCAAAATATAACAGTATTGAAAAGAGAAAGTATAAATTGAGTCTATCAAAGGCTTTGAAAGCATCAAGAATGGGTGTGAAAATTAAGGTGTTATATTGTTTGGATAATGAAATCAGTGTATCCAAAGTTATTGTGCGATCACAGGTTTGTCTGCCCTGAAGGAAGCCAGACTCTTTAGTTGAGATTATATGTTTTAGTAGAGGTTTCAATCTGTTTAGCAGTAGTGAGGCAGATATTTTAATCTCTATGTTGCTAATAGAAATCAGTCTGCAATATTATGGGGTTTTGGTGTCAGAATTCACTTTGGGAATAAGGATTGTTTTAGAATTATTAAGATATAAGTCTGCAACACATTTGATTGACTTTTAACTTTATACCTGTTACGATTACAAGAATTAATATTTTTCTATTTTTGTATTTGAGGCTACTTGTGTCACAAATTATTGAAATGACAACATATGCAATACGCATTTGTCTCACTTTTATAACTAATTCACTGTCAGGTGCAGAACAAGGATATAATAATACATTTTTTTGTTATATTTTTAGTCTATAATGCTCCCTAATGGTGATGCTTCAGTGTTATTATAAATGTTATAGGTCTTGATTTTATTCCTTATCTTGCATGGCTTTTTTTGATGAGGTTCTATGTCTTACCCATGTAAATGTTCAATTTCATAAAGGTCTCTAGTATCCTCCACCATTCCCAAACTCATTTTAATAAGTAAAATGGAGAGCTACTAAACTGTTTGCACGCTCATGTGCATGCATGTGCTTGTGAGTGTGTGTTTGTGTATCTGTAAGCACGTGCACATGCATACCTTTGTATCCTGCTTTGGACTGGCATTAGTTTTTTGTCTTATGCCCATTGCTTGCCAGGATAGTTCCAGGTCCACCATGATCCCAAATCTATACAATGGATATCAAACAATGAAAAAATACTGAATTATTTTGTAACAATCTTTATGCTGATACACATATATTGAATATGGAGTTTTATTTCTGTATCTCATTTTTTATGAAGCCTTGGTCCTTTTATCATTCCATATAAATAAATATGTTCAGTGGTTTGTTATAAGAATATGAACACACCCATTAACTAGCTAACTAAATAACTATCTAAAATAATTACTTACTTACTAAGGATGCAGCCTAATCTGTTTATCAGCTATCTCTTACTCATGTGCAGTATGAGCTATCAGAGGTAATACAACAGGACACATTTAGAAACAACTTAGCAAGTGCAACTACATTGACATTTGTTTACTGGGGAAGGCCAACTGGGTAATAAATATCCATTTACATTGGAAGCCCAGGGAGAAAAGATAGAGAGAGTTAATTAACATCAAACAAAACAGTAGCACAGATGTAATTAAAAAGCATATAAAGCATATATACATACAATTTGACAGTGGAATACAAAGGATACAATAAAGCATGAGAAGACATCAGTGAAGTAATAATAAAAGAGAAAAAAATAAATTAAATATGGCAATCAGTATATACAAAAGTATTAGAAATATAGTCTACTCTGTTAAGAATATATATAAAAAAAGATGCTAAGCCCCCACAAGAATGCAAGTATACGGACAACAACAACAACAACAATAATAATAATAATAATAATAATAATAATAATAATAATAATAATAATACTAATGCTATTAGCTTGCTTATTTAGTTTTGCAATTATAATTGCATGAATGTTGATTAGCACAGGGGGCTCCATATTATACTATCATATCCTAATAGTACAAAAGTATAAATTCCAAATCTAGTAGCGAATCAGTGAACTCTGAATGCCACTGGTACTACAGTAAGTTTAACTAATTGCAGAAAGGTGGCATGACCTGGGAGAGGGTACTAGCAGTGTATGAATAGTTATAAGTTTTCATGACCTTGGAGTGTTTCAGAATCTAGGACTCTAACAGATCCTGCAGGTCCATGTAGCCCTCTTATACCCCCTAATATAGGGCCTCCATACTATTGTTATTGATATATATGATATATATATATATATTAATCTGTTATCAATGAACTTACGCTAGGGATAATTCTGCAAGAATTGCAAATTCAGACTTAGCACATATGCTTCCAATTCAGAATTAATTTCTGAAATACTGAGGATTATAAACTCTGGTTCTCAGAAATGTAATATAAACCCATATCAGTGGACAGCAAGCCTGTGTACACATACATACAGTTGTACGTTCTAGACAGTCATAGTGGAACAGAGTAGCTGTGAATTCACCAATGCTAGAATCTTTGTACTGAATAACACTTATAATACACCCATGGACAGCTTTAGCAACAGTATCTGTGCCAAAATCATTACTGTACCCTGCATTCATAACAGTGCTGGTAACATGTCAATACAGCCATGTTAGCAGCATGTAACACATATATTAAATGCTGCCATATTCTACAGGGTAACTCCATCCAGTTATTGAAGTGGAGTTGCATCCAACTCCTGTAGCAATTTTATGAACAGCAGACTATCAGCCTAGAAATATAACTATGTAAAGACTGCATTGCTGCTCAGTGCAACAACCTGACTACCAAGTCCTGATGTATAATTATTAATGGTAATTGTATTATGTATCCAACAGGAATCCGATTGCCAACTTTCATGATAAAATCAGTGCTAAGGCCATGTTACCCAATTGCCATGGCAATAGTAGAAAATTGTTTCTGATGACACTGTCATGCTACACATGCTACACATTTGTGCCATCCCTCCATGATCAAGAAGCCTCAGTCCTCAACACTGACACTGGTGGGGAATGGTCACTTTGAGAAAAAATAGAGGCACACGGTATTTCTAGATGCAGCTTTCTGCACTGAGCACAATTTCCCTTAAGAGCACACAGGGAAAGTATACTCCAGTTCTGGGGCTGGACATCCTCTCTAGGCCCCAAAACAAGATTACACATGGGCCACCTCAGAGTTGAGTCCTCATCTAGGTCTTCCAAGCCAAGTCTTCCACTACCCTCTGTGTGAAATCAGTGCTCTATGTCCCTGTTCCAAGTAGCTGACGCACAATCTTCGAGATTTGATTTTCACACACACATACACACACACACACACACACACACACACACACACACACACACACACACACACACACACACACACACACAGGAAAAGTTGGGACAAATTTACCCACTATGCCTCTTCCACCCAGACTACAAAGTAGATACTGCCATCAGAACACCCCAAAGCCAGCTACTGTAAGGATCTTACCAGCATACCCAATTACACTTAGCAAAAGTATACTTACACAAATGGTAATGTTTGGCAAAGCGGCAAGACCTTCAGGAACGTGAAGCCACAGTGCCACTAAATAAATGCAAGTGCTCTCAAAAGTTAAAGTATTTTCTAAAAGACCAGCCGCAATGAAAGGTTTGGATATGTTTAATAAAAAAATAAAATATGACAATACTGACTATTCACAATAAACACTAGAGTTTTAATTCACAGGAAATATAAAAACAACACCGATGGAAAGATTCATACAGATATAGAAAAACAGTATTTAACTAATCTCACTATATTCACTATATTTTCTTAACTGACAGAAAAATTACTGTTCCCAAGTTAATTTATTTACTAAAGCAAGCCAAGATGAAGTAGGATGAGTGTGTCTTGTCATTTCTTAAAAAAACATAGTGCTGAGTGCCAGTATCACATCTCTCACTAATATCTAAATACAATTTCAGTGCTGGCTACAGGATGACATCACATCTGGTCACCTGACTCTGTAGTTCCCACACTACCCCCTCACTAAATACTGAGCTAGGATTTGGCACAGATGTGCCACAATATACACATAGAACATTAGCTAAATACTTAATACAGCATCTGGAAGGTATAAAGCAATTCCAACACTTCTACCCTTCCTACAGAAAGGCGTTTCATAGACATTGCATCTCTGGCTGCATTCAGACCTGTGAGATGGAATCTTTATGGCCTAAACCAAGTTATGTAGTTTCAGGCAATTTTTCTTAAGGTTAGCTGGGCTGAGTTTAACCCCTTCCCTTCTTGTATCCTCTGTTTAAATGTATGCATTTCAGCAGCAAAACAATACAGCCTGACATACATGTATATTTATTTTTTTGTCCAGCAGGACCCACTGTTAATACATTTTTAACACAAACAGCTTTATAAATATATTTTAACACAGGAATCTGTACAAATCAGTTTGACATTCAAATGGCATATAATTCTTTACAAAACTCCAGCTAACTATGCTGACATAGGTTACACATGCACTGCCCTACTCTCTCTGGCACAGCTGGCACTATCTCACATCATCACAGCATTCATAACATATTGGAAACAAATTAAATGCAACAGGGTTTTTTAAAGGGATATATATACATTATTTAAATATAGCAGCCACAGAAATCCAACAAATTAAAACATTTCTTAAACAAATTATATTCTAAAAAATGCACAGCATTCAGAGAAGAAAGAAAATTGTGTCAACCAAAAAAAAAAAAAAAAAAAAAAAAGAAGAAAAAACAGATCAGAAAACTTCCTAATTCATTACCAGCATTTTAATTTTAAAGAATGGACAAACCATAAACTTTCTTCCAGAACATGGACAAATGAGATTTCACCCAGAAACAACTGAATAAGTAGATGTGCCTTAACAAGACATACGGTAATTTTGTATGCCTGCTTCTTGTGCATACAGTTTTAAGAAATTAGTTAATGTGAATAGTTTTTAAACAAATGTACAGCTGTGTATATGCAATATACATCATGATGTACTCTTTTTGGTAATTCATTTCTTTTGTAGATTGAAGTGTGTTAGAATTTGCTTTTAATGGGCATATTTAGCAAGGTTTACGGTTACATACTTTCATTACAAGCGTTTTTCCTCATGTTGCCTGATTGGCTGTTTTTTTTTATTTCCTCAAGACTGTGATTTCACAAGTGCTTCTATTAGTAAACAAAAAAGTCTGCTGTACAAAATTATGCAGTGTCTGAGCCTGGGGTGAGCCTGGTGAAGAAGGGGAGTTATATTCTGGAAGCTAACATACCATTCTGAAACTCCTGTCTACATCATGTGGGTGACTAATGCTTTTGTTAAGCCTAACACCATCAAAATGAATTCAGTCCACCCTAAAATTAATACAAATAATCATCTCCAAGCAGAATCACTTTATACCCTCAGGAAAATACAAAAACACATGACTTTTTATGTAGGAGGCAAAGTCTACTTTACGCCAATGAAATGACAGTACATTTGCTCTCTTTTCCCCAATATTGTTTTACTCCAGAATCTATCACCGTTGCTGTTGAAGAAAGGATTAACTTACTTTTCAAAGACACAAAATGGAGGATACAACCAGATTTTATTGTTCATAGATAAAAGCCGTCAGTCTACAAACTATTGCAACGTTAACCAATAACCCGAGGTCAGAATCAAACCCTCTACCTCATATCTAGGAAGTAAAGACTTTAGCCATTTTGGCAATTCCTCTTTGTTCACAGCCAATAAGAGAATATTTATTCACAAACAAGACTGACATCGCTCAACCATAAACACATGCAGCATAAAGGGAAACTCTCACCTCAACCAAATATAACAGCCAACTTATACAAAGCAACTCAAATAACATAAAGCAGCATTAGAAATACTCACTTTCATATTATTACAGCTAGCAGTGTAAGTCCATCTCTCATTAAATAGCAAACTACCCCACCATAGAGAAGAGTAGCTTTTGCTTACTCTGTCTGATTGACAAAATGGAAAGAGGGAAAAGAAGGATTTTGTTCCTATAGAAAGAACCCTTCTTCCACCCATGTCTATAACCACCATAGGAGGGAGGGCCAGTTCTGAAGCTCAGTACCAAAGAGGCAAACTAACTGACAGATAAACGATATATAATCTCCTCCACCTCCACCTTACACCTCTCTCCTTGCCTCTTGAATCTACCAATCATCTAGACTTTCCTCCCCCGACACCCCACCCCAGTCTAACACTTGCCTAAGAACAAACAAACAAACCTGGTCCTAACTGCTATTTCCGTGTATCAGTACAGGTTTATGGATGAAACAGCTAGCAACATCTATTTGTCCCTAAACCCTATGCATGAGTTGATAAAAGACACCAAATGCAGGATGCTACCAATTTTTTTTTGTTCATGTCCAGTACGATGATATTTATTCACAGAGCAAAAGTGACACCAATTTATTCAGAAATCATAAGTAAGGTAAATCAACAATAAATGCAGGCAGTGTGAAGGGAAATGGTAACCTCATTCAAATATAAGAACCAACACATACAAAGAAACCAAAGTAACATAACGCAGCATGGAATACACTCACCTCTCCATTATTACCACCTGTTAGAATCAGGCTACTGCTCACTAAATAGCAAAACAACACTGTCAGTAGGTTTCCCTCACTCTGTCAAACTTCCAGGAAGGAAGGAGGGAGGGAAAGAAGGATTTTCTTTCTACAGAAAGGATCCTTCTTCCACCCACCAGGTTGATAAAACAACCAATCCCTCCCCCACTTTCTTACTGTTCGGTAACCCCCAAAATAGGAGAAAAGGACCTATGCCAATATAACCTGCAGAAACTGGGAAAACTATACATTAAATAATAAGATGAACCTTATTTAAACCACAAATGGTCTCTATCAGCAAAGCCTCAGTTTTCCGACAATGAAAAACTGAAAACTAATACCACCCAAGCCAGCTTATGGTTAATAAATTATTTGGCAGTTTCCATCATATTGTTGACAGCAGATCAACAAACTAACTTGAGAATGATGCCAGGCAATATCAATACCCAGCAACCTCTCTTTGATCTACAACAAGTCCCTGACAATCCACAACATGATTTTGCACTAAGGGCCTAGGCCTCTCAACTGTTCCTGTTTTGGAGGAATGTTCCTACTTTCAGGCCTGATTTACTCCTACACAGGATGTTTCTATTTTTTGAGGTATGTCCCTATTTTCAGGCTTCATTTTCCCCTTCACACAATTTTCTGGATCCCCTTGTCACATGCATTTTTTTTAAAACTGTCTAGTACACAGAAAACTACACTGCATGATACCAACATATTAGTTCAGCAGTAATTTAAAGAAAGAGAGCACACATTTTACACCTTTCTTTTGAAGCAAAAATAAACAACCTTGTGCGGTAGAATGTTGCAATGCAATTAATTAAAAACTACAGACTTTACATGGCCTGTTTTACAATGGGCATACATTTTTTCATCATTTTTGTCACAATCTGTTTTTAAGTGAGTTTCTGAGTACTCTCTCACACTGATAACCAAATTAACAATAGGGCAACTAAAAAAATAAGCCAATCCATAAAACACAAGTGCCCAATGGAAACCAACCAACTACTTTAATTCAACAATATATCAGTTAAGTGCTTTCACCCAATAATGTAAAGAGATTTCATTAGAACTATTAATGCACATGAAGCAACTTATTTAAATATATACATAACATCAGATGTTGTTCAACCCCACTCCTTAAAATCATTCAATTTAAATTTAAAATGACAAGTTATTATGTTTTGTAATTTTGGTCAAAATAATTTTTAGTTTTTAGATGTTTGATGTTGCATTTTTGTATTGGTTTATGTATTTACATTTATATTTATACTAAATTATATACCTTTTTTTCTGCAGATATGTTAGTAATGAGTTTAAAGTGTTTGCCATTTTTAATTTAAATTTAAATTGAATTATATTAAGGGGTAGGACTGAACAATATGCAATCTAGTGTATGTATTTAAATAAGTTGCTTTGTGTGTATTAATTGTTCTAATTAAGTCCTTTTACATTGAACTTTGTAATAGTTTTAACTGCCTCTCCTAACTGCCACCTGTATACTACATATCTAGCCAACAATCTAGCTGACCACCTCCTCTCAATCTGTGGTATCCCTTCCACAAAATGCATGATGGCAAACAAGGCTGTACTATATGATTGCCTGGTTGCCTTTTAGCTAGACTGGTGGATGTGCTAGCCTGCTACCTTAGACCAACTCTCCAAACCTGCCACAGGACCTCTACTAGACTCACCTCTGCCCATGGAAAAATCATCCAAACCTGTGGAACTAAAAATTTGATAATCAGTCAGTTAGCTAAAACAGTCAGATTAATGTTAAGGCAATGCAGCACCAACATTCGCAACAGACCTTGTACGGAAATGGACTTTGATGACCTCCTGGCTAACACTTGCACAACAGCCAGGTTATCAGAGTAAAATATCATTTTCCTATTGCTGTACGCCCACTGCCACACAAAGTAGCTGCCAAATTGGCATAAGCTGTAACGATATAATATTCATTCTATACTCTTCAAGCCAAGATTCAAGTGACTTCTGAACAAACCATTCATCCTGAAATAGGGCCCCCATCTCCAAATATCCTGCAGCATTAGTGAACAATTTCAGTTCCTCTGAATACTCCCAATTACTCTGATAAAAGAACACTCCATTAAAATGAACCCAACTGTCCACTCCTTCATCAACTTGGGAACTCTGACCCAATGATGCTTACTCATTTTACCCTTAAGTAAGTTACCTGATAACCTGCTAAAAATTCTCCCTGGACCTACAGCCCAGCATGTGAAGTGCAACCACTCCAGCAACTAAGTTACCAATTCACACTTTACCTTTGCTTAACATAATATCTAGTTTGCCCTTCAGCTTGCCCAGTTTCTTCAAATGTAGATGAAACACTCCTTCCTTGGCATCCATTTTCAGCCCTTGTAAGGTCAGTATTTTGTCTGGCTCCTCCTGCTTGACTTCAATTAGGGTATCCCTTCCCAAATTCTTTGCAGATCTTCATGAAAATCTGAACCCCACTGTCATGCCCTCCCTCCCATGGCCAATCAGCAGGAAGTCATTGAGATAATGCACAGCATGCAAAACTTAAAACAAGTGCCTGCAACAACCAAAGAAGTGTTGTACCAAAATTCTCAAATTAGCACAGGCCACCACACAGCACACCAGCATGGTTTTGTCAAAATAGAAATTCCCCTTTAAAAACATGCCCAATGCCAACCAGTTTTGCTCTCTAATAGGCAGTAAGCAAAATGCCGACTTCATGTCTAGCTTTACCATATAAAGAGTGATGACTCTCCTGATGACTCATCCAGTGAAGCTTACTAAACACCATCTTTATCTCTGTTTATTCCATCATTCAATGATTTCCCTTCTGGAAAGGAAAGATGATGAATGAGTCAGAATTCACTCTGTCTCTTTTTCAGGACCACATCCAGGGGTGGAATATTAAAAGTCTTAAATGGAGGGGACTAAAATGGACACAAGAGTAGACCACCTGCATGTCCTTGTTGACCAATGCTTGCATTATGTACACCCTTCTTGTTACTGATTTCAAGCTGTCAAAAACTTTTCTGCAGCTGTTGTCCATTGATTTAATGAAAATAAAATCCATAAAACTCCACAGCAGCTCCTGGGCTGCCTCTCCATCTGGGTATTCTCACAGGAATTCCACTGACATCCCACATATATAGGTGGATGGGTTGGGACTGCCTCTTGGCTCCCCCACAAATGGGAACATTACCTCTGATAACCTGTCCTACCCTCAACCCCTCTATTTCACTTTGAATGAGCCACCCAAACCTGCTACCAGAAGCCATGCTTGTACAGAGACCTTCCTTGACTCAGCACCTCCTGGCTCCTAGAGGACCCCACCATATTTAGCATGCATACACAGAGCTGCACACTGGTAAAATACACCTCCCCATATTGAACAACCAACAGGTCCAGCCAGGTTTAGCAGCCCCCCCCCCCCGACCACTTCCATTTGCACCCTGTGGATTTCCCCTAGTCCTGTCCAGCATTGTTCCTAACCAGAACTCTGCATGCGTTTACTTCTTAATCATACCACAATCAGGTATCCTCTTCCTTCAGGCACCAAGCCTCCCTTATGGTCAGAAAATTTTCCAACAATGGCAAACTCTGCCGTGACTGTTTCTCTAAGATCACTACCATAATATACACAAATCCATACAGCCAATTGTCACAGATCCTAACCCAAAGCTTACTAGTACTTCCTTTACACAGTGCCATCAAGGCATCCTTGTGCCCCATCTACATGAATGAGTTCAAAGACCTCCACAAACTCTCCCCCACAATGTTTTTTTTTTCTTTCACTGATAGTGGAATATGAGATGAGACAAAAAAATCATGTTTCCTCCTGCCAGGAATCTTTATAGACCTCTCTTTCTCCTTGTTCACAGTAACCATTCTTCCCTCCCTTGTCCCCACCAGCTCAGGAAACATCCCTGGCAGGTGTGAAAACTCCTGCACACCCTGCAACCACAATTCTTGTGGGTCAACTGAAACATCCTCTCTTCCTGAAATACACTGTGACCACCCACTCTTGGTACTGCCCATCAGATTGCAACAGATCATGTAATATAGCCCCATATTTCATGCTCCATTCATTCACCAGCCCTAATATTAACTCATCAGACAATGGACCTTGCACTGCTGCCTCCCTATAATCAACAAATTGTAACTGGTGTCATCTGGTGCTCCACCATCACTGCTAGTTTATGTCTAGCTTATCTTGTTCTGCTGTGTTTTCCCTCTTAGCCCTAGGGCCTCCATGAGTGGACCACTCTCCTTGCCCTTCCTTGTTAAATCTGTTTCTCCTCAGATCATCATGTGTGGCCCTTCTGACTGAACATGCCTTTGTGTGATCTGGACAAACTCATGGCTTGGCCCATTATTTCCTGCCAGCCCTGTTTCAGGATAACCAAACCCACCATCCTGCAAGAAAGATAGAAAACACCATTAGTAATTCATTGAAGTGACCCATCAGCAATATTGCATGCTATTGCCCCACAAACTGTTATCTTGTCTCCCCAAACAAACTCTGGTCCTAACTGCTGCTTCCCCTTAACAGCATAGAGCTAAGGACAAAACAGTCTGCAATAAATCTCCATTTCCTCATGCAAGTATGTCTCCTGATGGACTCTAACTATATTCAAGCCGTCTATAAGGGTCACTGTTTCACACCCACATCATTTCATACTAGCAGCAAGAGATATGATCTCCAACAACTTTTTTCTTGTTTATTATCGATCTTTGAAACTGTACAGGCATCACAATACAGATGGACCTCATCTTCTAAAACAACACATTGTGTCTACTCTTCCAAAACACAATAACAGGTGATTGATGTAAGGATCAAAACTTATAAGTAAGCATGTAAATACATATTAAAAATAACCTTAAAATGCCTTGATAACATTATTTTGTAATTATTTTGCTTATTATACATCAATCATGTTGGTTGATTCATATGTCTGTACCAAAGTGAATGTGCTTGTTTACTTTACAGACACTATTATACTTACAATGTTTCCTTTAAATTAAGCAATACATACAAACATGGGTGATTTTTTTTAATATGCCTGAAGTTGGAGCAGAAGGTTTAGGGGCTATCTGGCAGTTGGTATGTTATTTGACAGTTGGTATGGAGGATTAAGGAGCTGAGTCTGGCAGTTGGTGCAGAGGAATAAATAATTGTTAATGAGCTGCTTTTTGGGGCCCAGTAGTCGAGGGTTTTATTTCCTCAGACTTTTTTTCCTAACCATGTGACTCTGGATAAGTCACTTAAGCAGAGAGTGGTCCCAGACTGAGTCTGAAAAAGTTTCATGGAGGATAGTACTCTACTCTGGTAAACAAATACAAATAAAATTAAAAAAAATGATGGTGTTAGACTTACATGCTAGAAAGATTAGTGTCCAACAACACTATGAACTGCAATTAGAAAAGTATTATTTTGTATATGTGCTCACTGTATCACCTGTATGTTCAATGATATATTATTCTTAAGCAAGTTGCTAGTAAGTTTTGGACAAATACTGGTCTGTTAAAAAATAAGATGTGAACCTAATGAGGAAAAAACAAATCAAGAGCATGTTTTCTATATATTCTGAGATATAACATGAACAAAAAACCCAGCATAGCCTTAAAAATAATTAAAAAAGAAAGGAAAAGAATTGAAATCTTAATTCAAACCTAGACGAAGAAAAATATCTATTTGACAGAAGCAGACCATTAAAAATATATTCAGTTCTATGATGAAGATACTTAGACATTATTACAAAAAATGCAGTCCCTGAACAAAATGTAAAAAGCCTTAGAAGTTCCTGAATGATTCTTTATAAAGGGCATTAAAAATAAATCATGCATGGACTATCTTGAGACTAATTTAGAATGTCAACTTATATATATAGTCTCAGCACTAAAGTATTTTTTAGGCTTCTTTAAACTGAAATTTCAAATACCTACAAAAATCTTGCAGTGGACCGAAGGTTATACACTTCTGAGAAGCCAGTAGCAGGTGAAACTAATTAGTCTATTACAATAGAAAGAACATCTATGAACAATTTTCATATGCATGTGATATCAAATAAGCAATGCTCAGGAGCACAAATTTACTGTAACAGAAATAAGAAGGCAAATGCTATGTAGTTTCAGGAAGTTATCTTCAACGGATTTGAATAGTTAGTCCAGCATCATCTTTTCACTATGCTTTAGTAAAATAAAAATATTCTGAGGTTGTAATATTTACTTTAGTTTGTTTATTTATTTAATTAGTTCATTTTATTTTACTTTTGATTACTGGGACTGTCCAACTGGATTTAGTCAAAACCCTAGTTTCGTAGGAGGCCTGGGGACAAAAGGGTCCAATGTGTTAGAAACATCAGTAACTGCATGAACATACATTAAGTGATATACATTAACACTTACACATAAATTTGCTAATTAGAGCACATTCATATGAAATAAAGGAAATTATTACAATATAAAAGATACTTATGCATTTAGTAGATACTGAACATCGAACATTTGAAGAGATGTGTTAGTGGGTTTCTCAAACAGAGAGATCTTCTGATTAATGCTTAGATATTCTAAGAAATTGAAGTGTGGTGAGGAACTAACTTATAAATTGCATCATTGTCTTTCACTAAGATACCTAAACTGGCTGGAATTACCTCACCAGCTTCTACTCTCTCAATTACAAATAATTCACTCTATAATATACCTGAAATCCTTCTGCCCTAGCCTATCTCCCCTCATCTCCCAATATTCCCCCAATAGGTCCCTACATAGCTCTGACTTAACCTACTACAAATATACAAACCTAAGACTAAAATTGGCTGCCACCTCTACAGCTACAATCCTACCATATCATGGAATAAATTACCACTAGAAATCAGGTCCCTCAAACATCCAAATCAATTCAAAACTGCCACTAGAGAGACCCTCCAAACTCACTGGTCCTCCTCTGCACTCATCATCCGTGATCTAGCCCATTAACTCATATGTAATGACCAAAACTTCAAACCTTTTTAGCTTGTAAACCTCTTCAAAGTATCGCTCTTCTTCTCCATCTCTTATCTCCATTTCTAATGTCACATGTCTCATGAAATAACTACTTACACTATGAACTCTTTTCACTGTTTATTGAAAATGCTTGCATCGAATAATTTCTCTTATGTATGCTTATGTTTTCTCCACTTTTATTATTCTGATAAAATGTATTCCATTGTATGTATACATTGTAACTTGCTGACACTTTCAACACAAAAATTGTAAAACTGTGAAGCTTTTCTCCCCAGGCTTCTGTTGAAAAAGGGCTACTTTGCTCAATTGGACTAACACGGTCAACAAATATAAAATAAATAAATAAATAACTAGGTAGGGCAGAAAATGATAATATTGTAGTTAAGAGGAGGGGTATCATGCAGGTTCAGAGTGAATTATATATATTTATCACAAGGTTTTTATGTTAGAATTATAGAGGTAGGATATAAGCAATGTCACAACACTATGGTTCAGAGATGCAAGTAAAACAAATTGGACATTGGTGAAAAATGGTTGTAGGTCATAGGATTTTGACTGAAAAGGAATGGTTTGATGATCTGGCAAGCTGAAGATTTCAGTGGAATTTATCCTCGAGATACTCAGGAGCAGATCCAATGATTTGATAAGTGAAGTTTTAGTTGAATTTAAATGAATTTACATTCTGAATGGATTTCAGTTGTACTGGGATGTGGTTTCATAGTTAAGCTTCTTTGAAATAAGCATGTTTCATATATTATTTTATGCATAAAAATGGTATTATCATACACAAATATATATATATATATATATATATATATATATATATATATATATATATATATATATATATATATATATATATATATTTATACACACACACACACACATAGATAGATAGATAGATAGATAGATAGATAGATCGATAGATATAGATACGGATGTATAAAACAAACAAACCAAAGAGTTAAAAAGCCATAGAGATAAACTGTTCAGTAAAAACTGCAAGAAAATCCCACCCAAGCTAGAGTTTTCACCGTGTGATACCTAAAGCCTCCTGCAGTGGAGGCCCATGGGATATATGGAAATGATCCCTTAAGGACACAAAGTATTTCAACTATTTCAGCTATATGGCTTCTGGATTTCCATGACTATTTTACCTTTTAAGTCTTTATGGTTACATTCAGGCCAATAAAGCCAAACCCCACAAGCTGTGGACATGTAAGTTTCACCCTTTTTATTGACTTCAACAGCACATCATATCTGGATGGTTTGGCTACACTTCAGAAAAATAGGGTCTTTAAACCCAGCTGATGCCCATAAAGATTAAGGTGCCTGCAAAACATCCCAGTTATCCTACAAACCAAGGGGTAAAATGGTCACACAGACAAACCATCCAGTAAAAACTGTAAGAAAAACCCAGCCAAACTTGAGTTTCCACCTTTGTGATAGATTTCTGTCTCTTGTGTAATATTTACTATTGCAAGTAGTAACTTGACAGTACCCTGGATTGAGCAAGCTCTGCATAGAGTGCAGGAATAGTGCAAGAGCTGCTGCATGCAATTTGGCCAACGAGCGATCCAGGAATGAGCTCCCAGGATGTGCATGAATGCTCCTACACTATTCCTGCACCGACACCACTGCTATATGCTAATTACCTCATTTGCTGATGAAAACCATGCAAATGAGGTGAATTAGTGATCCAGGAAGCAGGCAGGCATCTCTGCAGGAATAGTGTAACCTGCAGAAATGTATTCGGTTACTAACCGAATACATTTCTGCAAATTACAAAACGGAGGCATGACAGCTTTAAATCAAGTATGTATTCAATGTAGTAGACATGCCAAAGGCCAAATATATGGCCATTGGCATGAGAAATAGTTGCAAAATTATAAAAAATAACTTTTATTTTTTTGGGGCCGATTTTGGGCAGCGAAGCGCAAATAGGATCGGCCTGAAAATAAGAAAAAAGTTGGAAATAAGTTTTTAAACACAAACCAGCATTTTGCCATAATAGTCAATGGCATGCATAAGACAACAATACCAGGGAATAGTGGTTGCTAAGATGGAAGGCTGAGTGTGAGTGTGGTAACTATGAATTAGCATTCTGTTTTATGCAAATGAGGGGACTGATACTGAATCACAGATTTCCTCTCATTGTTAGCTTGCACCCAACTGTGTAGGTGCAGCAATACCACTATATAAGTAGGGTTACCACCTGTCCCACTTTGCGAGGGACAGTCCCTCTTTGGGCAGTTGTGCCCTGACAAAAAATATTAAAAATGGCAAATGTCCTGAGATTGTAGGACATAATTATGTCCTATATTTTATGTAATAGTTGCATAAAACAGTTATTCTGTATCTAAAATACCTAAATGTTATAAGAAACAGAATAAGAAACTAAAATGCTACATGAATAAGCTATTATTTAGGCAAAAAAGTTAAGTTCTGTCCTTTGTACTGACTGTGGGTATGTGTCGGCCTGTAAAATCTGATGTTTGTCCTGAAAATGTCCCACTTTGGCTATTTGAAAAGGTGGCAACCCTATGTATAAGTCTAAGAGGTGGATGACCTCATAAGGCAGAGTGTCATGCATGTAAGCTTATTGGAGCTCTGTGGCCCGTGTTTGCCCTTAGCTAAGCACATCTAAGGAAGGGGGTGTGTCTGAGGCTGCCTAGCAGTGTTTACATTGCCTAAGCGGGTGTGCGTGCCACACACAAGGTTTTAAACAAAAAAAAAAAAAAAAAAAAAAAAAAAAACAGGAAATAGCAGCTCTGTTCACATCTGAGTACTGGGTATGCGTGCCATGCCTCGGGGCATAAACAGGAGGGCAATGGGGAAGGGAAAATGCAGTAGGAAGGCAATCAAGGAGAACTTGCATAGCTGGCAGATGAAATGTATCAGAATTAGCCAATTACACATGGAACAGCCTAGCACACTACTATAAACTATGCAAACACCTTCCAGTCTGGTTTTTCCCACAAAGTCTACACCACCGGTGTACACAGATGGGGGAAATTTTACCTGACAAAACTAACAAAATGTTAGGGGCTGCTGTCGCTCTCATACATCAATATGTGCAAGAGGCTGAGGGTGGTGAGGATGTGCATGCAGACGACCAATCCACAGTTAGGAGAAGGAGAAGAGTGTACAGACCCAGGGTAACCTACCAGGGGCTACATGAGCTGGAGAGAGTGGAGTGCTATAGGGTGGAAAGGGACATTCTACAGCAAATTGTCGAGCTGTGCCAGCCACGCCTCACACACAGAACCAACAGAGGGGAACCCATCTCAGTGGATACCAAGGTATGTGTAGGCTTAAGAATACTAGCCACAGGTACCTTCCAAAAGGCAACTGGGGATATCATGGGGATCTCACAGACATCAGCATCCAGGGTACTCCACAAGTTCCAGGATGCCATGTCAGCACATGCTGGTGAGCACATGTATTTCCTCAACACCCATGAGGCGTTGACCAGCAATATGTGTTTCTTCCACCAAACAGCAGAATACCCTGAGGTAGTGGGTGCTATTGACTGCATACACATACACATCAAAGCACTACCTGGTGAGCGGGGTAGGGTCTACATAAACTACAAGGGTTTCCCCTCCATCAACTGCCAGGTCATGTGTGATGCCCAGGGCATTATCCCGAATGTGTGTGCTGGCAGTCCTGGAAGCTATCATGACTTCCACATCTGGCATATGACACAGCTGTATCAGGCATTTGCCAGTGGGGACACCCAATATGGCCACCTAGTGGGGGATGCTGGTTACGCACTGGAGCCGTGGCTGATGACAATACTTAGAAATGCACACACACCTGAACAAGAACTCCATAATGAGGCACACGCACAAACCAGAATCATAATAGAGCATGTGTTTGGGTTGCTCAAGTCACAGTTCTGCTGCCTGGACATATCTGGTAGAGCCTTGCAGTACTCTCCAGCTACATGTACACAAATATGTGCCATGCTATACAGTATGATCCTGCAGAAACAGCTGCAGCAGGAACAGCATGGGACAAGGCCACACAGCCCCCTACCATTGCCAAGGCCATCAGAGGCACAGAGGGACTCGGAGGAGGAACTACCTGAGCCTGCCCGTGTAGGTAGAAGGATGCATGCCCAGTATGCCCAGGCTTAGCAAAGAGACAATGCATAGCACATACACTGACATGGTAGGGACCCAGTGAATGACACCTCTCTCTGACTCACACATACAGTAAAAGGGATGCCAAACATGACACTACTTGTGCTTTACCATGTATAGGGAGTGAACTATGTGCATCTGACATAGTCAACCCTCCAGCACCATCATCAATACTGGCACAGCCACAAGGTAAGTCAATCTTCCTATCAATTGCTGAATGGAGTAGTATGTTCTGATAGCTGTATCTATGGTATGGACATGCGCATGCAAGGGAATTGGGTGGCTGAATGGGATGGCAGCAGATAGTGGACACCTATATGGACAGCATGAAATCCATAACAAATACTGCTGTCAACATACTAGACAGTACTAGACAAGGTGACAAATCCCACTGCAGTACATGTGGTTGCCCAAATGTGTGCCCAGTGTCCAGAGGATACACAAATGCATGCATGTCAGTGAGGCTAACATACCTGCCACCAGCCTCAGTCAGCAGGACAGGTGTAGATGACCATAAAGAAAGGCTGGGCTAAGGCCTCCAATTGAAGGCAGTGGTTAACAGCCCCCCTCCAGACCTACACAGACAGACTACAGCAGGTCTGACAGTTATATGTCAGTTCTGAGGGGTAAGAAGTCTGAAACTGAAATGAAGGTCAATAAAACCTAAGATCTGTACTCTACTGATATACCTCCAGTCTGCATGACAGGTCAGAATACAAAATGAAATGGAAGCCAGCTGAGTACCTGAAATACCAGTACAGTCATAGTAAATGTTTAAAGTCATCAGGTTTGCCCCCCCGACCTCCACAATCCTATGTAGAAATGTAGTAACATGTAAGTGTGAGGTGTAATAACAGTGGAGCACAGACTACCCGAGCTGGCCCAATCTACAGGATATATTGTTGCATGTGTACAATATGCAGGGGTACATGTGTTAGATTGTCATGTATTCAATATTGTGTGGAAATGGTCAGCATGTAGGCATGGAGAGTTGTGTCTCCGTGGCCTATGGGCAGTACTGTGGATGACAGGGCCATGTTCCAACTGCATTGCCAACCACAATGCTTCTCAGCAATACCCATGTCAGCAGTCATCCATACTCACTGTCCAGATATCAATATCTGTCACCATCTGAAAGATGGACATGCCATGAATGCGGGCCCATACATTCACACAGTACACAATTGGAAGTACCATAGACAGAGTGCATAAAATGTAACTGTCAACTGCACACAACTTTGGAAATGTACATACAGATTAGCACACAACTTTGGAAATGTACATACAGATTAGCAGCACATTAGCTGTCTGTATAGTATGGAATACTTATGTAGCCTGGACAATCACCGGCAGACCACAAAAGGCAAAGTTATGAAGTAATGAGAAACTGCCTATGTGCCTGCACAAGGCAGCATAAGGGGAATGTTACAGGTATATCTGTGAGTCATCTGCAATTAGCTTCCATATCACACATGCACTCAGCTCAACCCACCATCAGCCACAGGTTTATCACAGGTCATATCCTTGCTGTTGGGAATGAGTACAGTATGACCCCACTTCTGTATGGGAATACCCACAGAATGCAGCATGCTGAAGAGGTGTCCTATGCAGGTGTGTCCCTAGCTATAAGCAGCACTCTGACCAGATCCAGACCAATGGGTCAATATGTACAGGAACTATTGTCATTAACACCTCGCATGCTTACTCTGTCACCCCAGAGGAATCCACTGGCTCACAGCCTGGGAATGTAGGAGTGACAGAATGCACTGGCCTGCTACAGATGGCCTGCATCACTACAAAATGGCCTACAGTCCTCTGTCAAAGGCCTGTGCCTTACCCGTCGTGCCAATGTATGGTATCTCATGGGGTCCCAAATAAACTAACACAGTCAACAGAACACAAATGTAAAGCCATGTTGACAAATCCCAGTAGCATGTCCCCATGTCCTACTGCATGAACTGTGGACCAATCCATAAATACCAACTGGGATGAATGGCCAACTATAGGGATACTTCCCAGATATCGCTCGCATAATATTAGGATGAGGATAGAATAACAGAGTGAGTGGTGTAGATGCATGGATGTCATGGAGTGTGTGACGTCTGAAACTCTGATGTGTGTCCATACTACCCCTGCCTGCAAACCCAGTAATGGGTGGCTACAAATCTGCTTGTAAACCACAATGTGAAGGGGAACTGACCAGGTATATGAGCCCTGCCTCTAGGTAATCTGGGTGAATCTTTACAGCTGAGATGTATGGCTACAGCAGGATATGGCCATTCTGTTAAGTCGATATATGTACAAGAAGGGGATCCTCAGCCAACATACTACCAAGGTGTTGGACCATTTACACATACCCATCAGCAACTGTCTGTAGCTACCCCTCCAGAATGGCAGGAGTGTGCAAGAATGTGTAGGCTGTGGACCACAATACTGGACTCAGCTTCATTCATCTTTTATTTCCCAGTAAATAACTGTGAGGAAATAATTATATCTGTCAGTAGTTGATGACATAGTACATCACAGTGTAAAACAGTACATATGTCTGAATACCTCTGCTAACACCAAACATGTAACACACGCAGCAAAGACAGCAATAGTTACAGTATCCCCCTATCTGTCATCTATTGCGACTCCATATTGTCAAATATCCTGCAGAAACAGGTTGCTATCTGTAGGTTGAAAACACCAAACCCTGGACTGGAGTACAACCTTACCTGGAATGGATTTACACACTCAATACAGAAGGTCATACTGGGCATGCTCCTACACTTAGAGAAATGAAGCCCATGTCTGACAATGCATTGGACTATACATATCTGTCATTTGCAGATGTCTGTGCACACACACCAAACTATATACCATTTATGCTTCACACACACATTGGATAGGAATACTCACACATATCCAAGGCCAACACACTATAATATGTCAAACATACAGACACACAGATGTAGAGAAGAGAGAGAGAGAGAGACAGACAGTGACAGATAAAATTCCATTATGAGGCCTGTCCCACCCACTACACATCCAGTTGGCCGATATTGCATGATGTGCTGATGTCAATCACTGTACACATTCCTTTTGGTAGCCCTCAGCCCTATAGTGTCTGTAGTGCGTGTTTTAACTGTGTAACACAAAAGTAAAAATCAGTATTCATGTAGCATTTATATACTCAGTCCTGTCAAATGTAAAGTTCTGTGTGACTGAGTGTGTGTGTGCATATTTCCAGAGGAATTATGTATGGCCCATTCACACACTGCACTTCCCATTGCCCATGCAAGCACTCCTGCTGATGTCAGTCACCTTGAAATAAACCATCAGCCAAATCTCAACCTTATAAGCTCTGTGGTGCTCACGATCACTGCGTAATACTGTAGTGTAGCAAACTAGCTGGTAGGAGTTCTGATCCCAGACATGGCTAGTGTAGGTGGAGGTGAATGATTTTGAGGCCATTCACACTCACTTCTCCTGCCATTCCCCTACTTTAGCACACCTGCTGAAGTCAGTTACCTTGAAATAATCCTTTGGCCAAGTCTCAGCCCTATAATTTCCGTGGTGCTCATGATAACTGTTTAATACTGTAGTGTAGCAAGCTAGTTAGGTAGGAGTTCTAATTCCAAATATGACATGTGTGTGTGGGTGTATGTGTGTGTGTGTGTGTGTGTGTGTGTGTGTGTGTGTGTGTGTGTGTGTGTGTGTCTGTGTGTCTGTTCCCCTACTTTAGCACACCTGCTGTCAGTCACCTTGAAATAACCCTTTGGCCAAGCCTCAGTCATATAAGCTCTATGGTGCTCGCGATAGCTGCATAATGCTGTAGTGTAGCAAACTAGTTAGACAGGAGTTCTAATCCTGGTCCTGACAACTGTGATAATGTGTGTGTTTGTGTGAGAGAGTGTGTGTGTGTCTTTGATGATTCCTGATTTTATGAACATTGACACTTACTACTCTCTCCTCACCTCTCCTTTAGCACTGCTGCAGATGTTAGTCACCTTCAAAGATACCTTTGGATAGTTCCCCAACATATAAGCTCCATGGTGATTGTGATAACTGTGTAATGTCATAGTGTAGCAAACAAGTTAGGTAGGAGTTCTAATCCTGGTCCTGGCAAATATGATAATGTGTGTGTCTTTGTTAACACCTGATTTTGTGGTCATTCACACTTACTACACTTCTCTTACCCCTCCTTTACCTCTGCAACTGATGTCACTCTCCTTCAAAGATACCTTTGGACAGCACTCTAACATTCAAGCTCTGTGGTGCTTGCTATAACTGCATAGAATCATAGTATAGCAAACTAGTTAGGTAGGAGTTCTAATCCTGGTCCTGGCAAATATGATAATGTGTGTGTCTTTGTTAACACCTGATTTTGTGGTCATTCACACTTACTACACTTCTCTTACCCCTCCTTTACCTCTGCAACTGATGTCACTCTCCTTCAAAGATACCTTTGGACAGCACTCTAACATTTAAGCTCTGTGGTGCTTGCTATAACTGCATAGAATCATAGTATAGCAAACTAGTTAGGTAGGAGTTCTAATCCTGGTCCTGGCAATTGTGATAATGTGTGTATTTGTTTGTGAGAGTGTGTGCATCTTTGCTGACACCTAATTGTGTGGTCATTCACACTTACTACACTTCCCTTATCCCTCCTTTACCTCTGCAGCTGATATCACTCACCTTCAAAGATACCTGTGGAGAGCTCTCCAACATATAAGCTCTTTGGTGCTTGCGATAATTGCATAATACTATAGTATAACAAGCTAGTAAGGTAGGAGTTTGTATCCTAGTCCTGGCAACTGTAATAATGCATGCGTTTGTGTGTGAGACTGTGTGTGTCTTTGTTGACATCTGATTTTTTGGTCATTCGCACTTACTACACTTCTCTTACCCCTCCTTTAGCTCTGCAGATGATGTCACTCACATTCAAAGATACCTTTGGACAGCTGTCCAACATATAAACTCCGTGGCACTCATTATAACTGCGTAACACTATAGTACTAATAGTTAGGTAGGGGGTTGAAATTCAGTAATGGTGTGGGTGTGTGTCATTAGTATGTGTGAGTGTGTGTCACCAGTACCCTGTGTGAGTGTCGGTGTGATTGTGTAAATAACAGGATCCATTGCAGAGTGGATTTTGCTACATTTTCATACTGAGGACCCATATGTCCTGATGTCACATTACAAGGCCAACAGTTGTCAAACATCATAGAGGTTGTTGTAGGCAATCCACAGCCATACATTTATATATATGCAACCATTATAATACCCAGAGACCCCTCTCCACCCATGGATCATACACAACCACTCTTGGCTCTTTCTTCCTTTCTTTCTTTCCCTCTATCTCTCTCTCTCTCTCGCTTCCCCTCTCTGGTAGATGTGGAGAAATGCATCTGTTTTGCATAAGCAGTAGGTTGACTTTGGTAGGTAATGCTCATGATCAGCTAATGCCCTGTGCACGAATTGGAGTCCTCCACTTGCTAAATGCATGTAGAATATCTGTGTCATTCCTATAGCCAATTGCATGAAAGCACACTCCTATAAGTAAGGACTGCAACTGGGTGTTGGCCCTTCTCCTTCACTGTGAGCAGGACTTCATGTGGGTGTATGGCAAACAGCATCACAGAGGGTAGTCGGAAATACCATTAACAACAAACACTGTGGAGACAGGCCAACAAACTGGAGGGGGTGTTCCAGACATGGGGACAGAATGTAAGTTTTGCTGTTCTACATTTGAAGTAATGTTGGTTTAATAGGGTTTGTAGGGATATGGTTGTTCTGCATGATTTAAAGTCTGGCATGACAGTGCTATGTGATTGAGAAAACTCTCATCTGTAGGGCTATCTGCAGACTGGCCAGAGTTTGGAGTCTTAGATTTGGTGTGTTCCTGACACATTTTCTGTCTTTATAAATGCAGTAGCATACTCTGATGATTGTACTCAGTAAATGGTAACATCCATGTGTGTTACTGACTTCATAACCCTCAGAAGAGATATGTCACAACAAATTCTGTTACACCAGCAATGTTCTCAGTTTGTAACTGCAATATGTCAATATTGATCCTATGTTTGTGCCTCTGTCCTCCTAGTCTGTCACCCTTTGTTCATATGTCATGCAGTAAGAGGTGGATATGTACAGTTTACCATTATTTACTGACATAATTCCTGATATCAAGCCAGTGGTATATCAGACTGCCAGACATGTAATGCATAGGAGGCCTAATAGGTGAGGACAAAACTTGGACATTCTGTTGTAGTCTGTACAGTAGCGAGGTCTGTGTACTTATGGTGATTGTTGACAGAGTGTCTGTATTATGTAGCAGTGTATTGTGATCATGTTATTTGGCCTGTCTACAGACTGGGGTAGATGTCAGTGTTATTGGTTCTGTTCTATCTGACATTGCATGCTGCTCCAGTTTCTGATGTCTATCAGCCTATATGTTTGTAGGGCCAGACTGAGACATGTCCCATACCACAGTCAGGCATCCGACTATACTGTGAATTGGGCCAGTATATGTAGGGTTAGAGTGTAAGTGGCAAACATGATGATGACTTTTGTTCACACAAGCCATAGACTGTACTATTATTTAGGCTTACCATTATGTGACTGTGTTGATATTAGTTGTGGGTATGCACTTTCACACTGGTGTCTGTTACTCCATGTTGTTTCACACCTGTAGTGCCTGCTATATTTGCAATTACATGTGTATTCCCCATAGGTAAATTGGGTTAGTGTTGTGGCAGTCTGCCTGTAGTGTAGACAGTGCTTGGTGACATGCCTAGCAGCTCAGTGTATTTACCCTAGTGTGATGTTATGTCCAGATATTTGTCAGATGTACTGTTGCCTGGCCACCATACATGTTGTGTATTTCTGATAAAGCAGTTGCTTGGTGTGAAGATGTATGTCACTAATTAGTGTGAAGTATGTGGCTTGAGATCTCTGCTCCTCCAGTTAATATGTGTCAGGACAGACAGAAGGGTGTGAATGCATCAACTGTGTGAGCTTATCTAGTCCAGTATTTGTGATATACCCCATTTTCATGGCTTTAAACATTCTCTTTCTCAGGCTTGTTCCACATTTCTTGCACTAAGGCGTTCTGTGTATACTTCCTGACTGATCAGATTGTTTCAGGCTGTCCATGTTTATTGCTCATATTTCTTCTGTATTCCACAGTATCATTACTGTGATTTGTGTGGTACTTCACTATGATGATTTTAATATGTCTGTCAGCAACTATGGTGTACATGTTAGTTTCAGAAGAGCCTTCCTTCACAACATGTATGTAACACAACCCCTGTCACTGTAGCAGCATTCTGCATTTATAACTGCAAACATACATACATACATACATACATACATACATTACTTTCCCTTGCACTAAGAGGTTGATAGTTATGGTGCTGAGGTATGACTCCACTACATTTCATGGGAGAGAGAGAGAGAGAAATATAGATATATATATATACCAATATATATGTGTATGAATATATATATATATATATATATATATATATATATATATATATATATTTATATAAATAAGCATATGTCCATATCTTTTTATGTGTAAACATGAGTGCTCTATATACCTTCTCAGCTGTATCCCACCATATTAACCTATGTGTATATTTACATATACAAACATGACTGATTCAAGACTATTTTAACTTACAAGTACTAAACAATTGTAGTAGTCAAAGCAGTTGTTCACTACTATTCAATATGTGTGCTGAATAATATATTTAAAAAACAAGAGTGATCATCACAGCTCAGATGGCTTAGTGGTGAACTGCTGTGAATATAGTGTGTAGGGTCCTGAGTTTGAGACCTGCAAGGGCTGTTTATTTTGTTGCTTGGAAGAACAAGGACTGTTGGATACAGAGTGGTTAAGGCAGTTTTGAGCAGCTTTAAGTGGATTTGCATGGGCTTGCATGACGGTAAGCGGTGCTAATGTACGGTTAATCAAAGAAGCGCTTACATCATGTAGGCTTCGCTTACCAGTGTGAAAATCTGCTTAGCATTTACATTTAAGCAATACTTACTGCTGCTAAGCATAGCTCAGCCCTGGTATCTATTGATCACATTCCAGTGTGATAAAATAGCAGGGTAATGGCATCTTTAATAAGTGTATTTAATTCCATGTACATAACATGCTTCTATGTGCTGTCATTACAGTACCAAGGGGTGTGAGTATACTGTATGGGACACCTGAGTATACATGGATAGTACCACAGTCTTTTCTCTTTGTGTGTGTTTCATACTTGGGTAGTATCCTAGGTTATATGCAGTCACACATGCATGTATTGTATCATTACATTACTACTTTTAACAGTGCTTTTCCAAGTAAGGGTAGATTGCAGATTGTAGTACCGGAATCATACACCCCTGCATGCAAAGCTGGACACTGAGTACTGACTATCATGTTCTTTGTGTCTGACTTGTATGTTTTGATGCATCTCCTATTGGATATTGATCTGATATGTTGATATTAACTGTAGACTACTATGTGTTTAGGACATGTTATTGAGGACTACTGTCATGTAGTAATGACATACCTATGAGTTTCAGATGTCTGTCAAAACATTCATCCTAATGCATAACCTGTTGGCTAGCTACTTTCTGTCTGTCCTCTGTACAGATGTGCATATGCCAGTTATTCACCTTGGCTGCTTACAGGCAATCTCTGATTGACTGACACTTACATGTTTGCATAGCTGTCTTATGAATGCCACAGCTAGGAAACCCCCACTCTGTATACACCACATGCCATGGATACGTCAACCAGACTACTACAGCCAATAGAACATGTTTGGGTACAGGTCCCTAACCCAGACACTGGCCATGTTATGCAATATATGTTGCATAGATGTAAATTGGAGCACCTCACTGGCCCTCTTCAAGATAAAACCAGATGAGTGGATGTTGAATTTAACTGTCACCTTAGGGATCAATCAAGTGGCATCAGTTGATAGATGGCCTGCAAACAAATGTCAGGTGGCATGATACCAGTGTACTCACATGCCCTACTCTTCTCATCTCTCCATGGACATTAGCCTGGTACACACCTAGGAACATCTGCACCTATGGACCTCAGTACTGACAAAAGTGTGTGTGCATTATTGAGTATAACAGTGTCTGTGTGTTTGTAAACTTGTAGTTGAAAATCCTCTGAGGGCCTTCTCACCCATTATACCCCCCTATTGCTATACTTAGAAAGGGCTGCTGCTGTTATTCACATTAAATGTATCTTGTGACACTCTTCCCCTATGGGCTACCTGGACCTTGCAGTACCGGCATAACACTGTTCTACAAATGGGTAGATAGTCATGGGTTACCTTCTGAGTCCTTACAAACGTGAGTATGTGTGTGTGTGTGTGTGTGTGTGTGTGTGTGTGTGTGTGTGTGTGTGTGTGTGTGTGTGTGTGTGTGTGTGTGGGTGTGTGTGTGCAATTTTGTGTGAGTGTGCATATTTGTAGGAGACAGCATTCCGAGGCCACATTCTCCAACTACAGTAAATCTTGCCATACATTATAAGGGGTGGTGATGTTGCTGACATTAGGAGAGCTATAACAAACCCTCAACCTAATATCCCTGTGGCATGTGCAAAAAAATGCATATCCCTATAGTAGCACTGATTAGATAGACATGGGTTTGTATTGCAGTCCTGGTCAATGTTTGATTGTGGGTATGTCAGAGCATTATCATGGGTTTGAGTGAGTACAAATTTCAATGTGGGGTGTGGGTGCTAGGTATACTGCCTTTACACCATGGTACCCCAGTACATGTCCCAAGGTCCACTGTATGAGTACCGCTGTCACCATCAACTATGCAGGTAACTAATTACACTATCCAGCCTAATGATGCATGTGCTGTGTGCAAAAACGCTGTAACAGTATGGACTCACTGACAAGGTAGTAAGCACTGCTAAACCCAGGTATGTAAAATGTGTCTATGACTGTATGTGTTTGTCAATGTGGATATGACATTATTTCATACTATGCCTTGTTCATTAACACCCAGTACATCCCCCATTAATACTGTACAAAGCCTGGTGATGTTCTTCACTCAACAGGAAACTCGGGACATATCTCACCCTAAAACCTCTGTGGTGTGTGCAATTAAGGCCAAACACATTAGTAGCAATAAGTACCTAGGTTGGGGTTCTACTCTCAGTGTTGCCAAGTAAGTGGGTGTGTATGTGAAGAGCTCTACTTCAGTTTGCAGAAGATATATGTCCCAGGAGATCATTTGTCCAAGAACTAACTGACAAAAGATAAAATTTCAAAGCAATCATCTTGTGGAAATTCATTCCATCAAAACTAGTAGTGGATGTGTAAATGCCCTCTTCCCCACTGTATGGATGTACAGTGATACTGGAGGTGGTATATATAGTTGGGTGTGGTTATTGTGGGCACAGCCACCCACATTAGGGTTATTATTGTGTGTATCCCCCCACTTAGTGTGCTGTTATACTGTACACTATATGTTAACAGGTTAAGTAGTTGTTAATCACACTATGTGTGGTTCTACACCACCCCATACACTCCACAGTGGCGAGCTGTGCTACCCGCACCAGCACACCTATGTTTACCAGCTCCAGGATTGCACTATATTGGGGAAGAGGACATATACCCTGCCAGTACCATTGTCAATGACATTAAACTGGCGGACTGATTATTTACTGATGTGATGTTTTGGCAATTTGGTCTTCATGGAATTACATAGGCCAAAATGAGTTCACTGCAAAATGAAGTACATCCATGTGCATCAACATCAAAGCCTCTGTGTGTGTGTGTCTTATTCACAAACATTTGGTGTATGCCACCCAGTACACTTTCCATTGTCCACTGTAGAAGAGCTGCTTACATCACCCACCATGCACTCACCTGTGTACACCCTTCAGAACTATCAGCCATGTGGCACATGCAGTAACTGTTATACAGACCTGTTATTTGTGTTTAGCTGTACGCGGGATATGACACAGTCAATGTGTCATCACAATGCCACACCCCTTGTAGGAAAGGACAGCAGACCAACATCTTGCTGACACATAGACACCTAGAACACAAACAGAATACATTATGGAGACCACAATCAGTCAGTGTTAATAACAGCTATAATGCATCATGGCTGGACAGCTACACACCCTGATATGTAAGCATTAATCATTCCAGCTGAAAACATGTTAAACAGTATTACATTGATAAACCTTAGTACATTCACCCTGTGGATCAGAACCATATTAGCATGTCCCTGCATCAATGGTATGGATGACAGGGATGTGGCACAGGTATCATCATATGCACAGGGTGTGTTGTGCTTTTGCCAGAGGCCTAGGCTGAGACATTTGGTTGACATGTGTGTGGGTTAGGGGGTTCTTTATTAAATGGGCTGTGCAGACGTGGTGTGTGTAGGTATGGAGGTACACTAGCTGTGTTGGTGATGTGTGTGTGTGTGTGTGTGTGTGTGTGTGTGTGTGTGTGTGTGTGTGTGTGTGTGTGTGTGTGTGTGTGTGTGTATGTATGTATTCACACATTTCTGCCATGTGGCTGCCCTATACAGGAGTTTGATGGACAGCTGCAGACCACACATGGCAGAGTGTACAGTTCACCATGTCTGGCCACTGACATGGGAACTGTGCCTGCCAGGGGTTGCAATGGCACTACCAGGCAAAAGCCCAGATATGTTATTCATCCCTGATGATGGTAATTGTCCTCTGGATCCGCATCCCTGTTCAGACGACTAGGACCATGTCAACATTGCTTGCTGTGTTGTGGTGTGGACAGCATCCCCCCTGCAGTGCTGGTGCTGTTACTGTCACAACAAGAGCAGCTGTGGGTTGTTGCATGACCATGTAGACCTCCACCTTTTGGTGTTGCTGGCCTATGTCCATGTGGCCGATGCCCTACTCCCACCTCATGCTCTACCACAGACACCACATGGTTGAGGATTTCCACCATCTCACCCAACCTTCTATCCATGACCTCTGCAAAATAATGGTGGGCACCTGCAAGATCACGGATGTTGTCATGTACAGCAAGACAAGTAGCCCTTGGAAACCTCAAACTATCTCTGGTGTAATGTTCCATATGTGCCTGTCCCTCCATGATAGCCCAAAACATGCATCTGGCGACACCTGCTTTGGGACTTCTGCCAGGGGCATAATGACCAGCAGCTCTCCTATGAGCACCCCTGTACATCTGCCTGTATGGTACCTCGCATGTCATCTGGCTATGGCTGCTGTGCCATAGTCCCCACACTCTCCTGTCCCATGCCACCACCCACCAACTGTCCCTCATCTATGACCACTGGTGATGGGGTATGTTTGGGCATTGTGACTGTGTGCTGGGATGGGGTGGATAAAAGTGGGATGTGAACCAATGGCACAGATTCAGCCCCTGACAACCTGCCTGTACCTCACTATGCCTATCATCATTGTCAGAGTCTGTATGAACACTAACATCAGTTTGCCTGCAGGGTGGACCCTGACCCACCTCACCACCTGTGAGATGCAGACAAGAAATGTAAATTAAGACCTGCACATTATGGTTTACTTCCACACACATACACACTTACAGGTGAGGTGGCACAAACATAGTACACATACCTTAGTACCCAACAATTGACATGTATGACATATGGCACTCAATATCAGGCAGTGCAGTCATTCTAAATCCTGGTTACAAACAATAAACACAGGGATGCATGAGTCATGTTAGTAGGTGATGCCCCTTCCCCTGGGACACACTGCACCCATCTACATATTAATGCTGTGCACCTGTACAGCATACTGGCATGCACTATACAAACTATACAAATAATTGCTGAATGTGTTAGATGTGTAGCAGTTATTTTTGCTCTGTTCTTCATAACCTCTATGTGTTTGTCTGACACATGACTGGGATGATATGAGGATGGATGTCACTAATGAATGACTGACATTTGATTCCCAGATCTCATCATCATCAGTTGATTATGTGCAATAACATCTGTGTACACTGACGACCTTCCAACCCTCATGTGGATTTCAAGAGCATGCACACCCCTGTTGACATGGCAGCCTCTTCTATGATATGCAATGGGGTCACATTACTGCATTCAAAAACATCACACACACCTGATATGTGACATATGACCTATGCAATCCAATCCAGAGTTAGATGACTATCAGTCATGGAGATGCTGACTGATATGCATACCATATTAAACCAGTGGTTTGTTGAAGCACCTGCTAACTGAAATACAGCAGTCACTATTCCTGGAAGGGGCACAGTAGCATGGCGCATCCTTGTCTTTGCATAATTAGGTCCATCTTCATTACAAAGGTACCACGACTATGCCAGATTGCAAGGCCAGCTCATGTGCACAGCCCATGTAAGTCACACAAGGACTTCAGTATTGCTGTGGAGTGTGTGTTATGTGTGGGCCAATGTATAACATTGAATTTCTTAAGATACAGCCATCCTTAGCTAGCTGTGGATGTATGCTTCAGTACACTGTTGTATTTAAAGCTGACACCCCTTCCCATCCTCAGCCTTATTGCAGATGCCTGACAACTGTAGCCCACACATGAGTGTTAGCTTGCAGTGTTCCACATTCACTCGACCATGTCTACAGGCCTACTTTCAGGTAATGAACAGCAACTGTAAAGGTGTATACTGGCACCAGCAACCTTCAAGTTGGGGATGGTGGCCCTGATGTGATGTGAGCTGCTGCTTGTGCACCACACGTAACCTTAGGACTACTGTCTGCAGGTTTGATCCTTGGTCTCATGACACCATTACACATTGCAACATATGCCTTTGGAAGACCTGGGGGTCATGCTTTTACTACCTGTACAGAGGCCTGTATGATATTTCTTGTGGGATAAATCTTCCATCTACTTACCCTAATGCATAGGGCACACTTATGCAGACTCCATGCAATTGTTGACACAAATAATACACAGGCAGGACTTGCTAGACATTTGTGCAACTGCTTCAGTGTTGCTGCATGTATCTGAGTAGCATCCCTGACCAGTTTGCACCATGTATTGTCATCTGTATTGGATGGCCATCTGAGTCTTGTCAACATCACTATCGTCCCATATGTAATACACCTCTAGATGACTGTCTGCACTGTTTGCTATGGAATATACAATGGTGAGGTAATGTTATTTTACCCTACACCTGACTACTTCCTTTCAGATATAGGATCCATGTCATGCCTTGGAAGATGTCTGCAAGCCATGGCTGCCTGTGTTGCAGGCAGCTGGCCAATTGTCATGGGTATACTTCTCAGACAGCAGACCATTACATAGTGTGACACAGAGGCCTGTACTTGATGGCAGGTGTGTACTGCAGAAGACTGAATGCTGTCAGTACATCACAAGCTGCCTCCACAATATATTAATTGGAGTGTGTGTGCACATAGTGCTTCCAGTGTATTGTAAGGTTTGTAAACCCCATATTTGTTGTGCTGACATAGGATTCTATTTTATACATTAATTGCACATGATAGGTGTACATTACGGGTTGTAGAAGGTGTGGAATTTGTTATTGTGCTCTATCATTGTATATATATCAAGAACAGTTGACACCATCATAGGGGTGTGTACACTGTTCTATCAACTGTATGAGGGTTATGTTTCATATATGTCCCTATTGTAGGCCATTTGTCCCACCATTAGGCTTGTTTCTATCCACACATCTTGCACTGATGGCTTGTGAGGTATACTGCAGGACTCCTACCTACCCATCGCCATGGTGACCACTGTGATGCTGTGCAGTTAACACCAACAAAACTGAACATGTACATCATGCATTATAGGTAGGTGTGATAAATGTGTACAGGGTATACAGCATGGCCTTAACATGGCCAGTGTATTGGCAGACATGAACAAAATAACCCCAACTCACCAGCCACAGGCTGTTGCCCCAGTTGTATACCTGAGGGACCTACATAGTTGTGGGAGAGAGGTAATTTCAGTAGCCACTCATGTGGCATTGCTACAAGGTGGAAGCAGCATTTCAGAACATTAACAGTACAAGCAGCAATACTACAGAATATGCAGCCCAACACCATAGATGTGCACATCTGTGCATTATTAAACTCCAGCTACAGACTATTTTCTCTGATATATGCATGCAGATTCTCTACAGATACAAATGTAAAATCAACAGTCTTCTAATTATGTGCACTGTGGCCTTACCTGCATGCTCCTCAGACATTTGTTGGGTGCCACAATGCTGGGTTCTGCTTCATGGTGGGTGTGCTGAGCAGGTGCACAAAGGCTGGCAAGGAGCTGTTTGGTACATGTCAGTGGGGGCTGTATGGCTGCACCCCCACCTGTGGCTAGCTGCTCCCTTGCTACAGCAGCTGCTCGGTTCTGTGCATGATGCAAAATGTCTCTGGCGAGATGATGGACCTGCTCATAATGCCGGTTCTGTTGTCCAGCATCATTCACCCTATGACCAGTTCTTCCCACAGGGCTGTTCGGTCACATAGGGCTTCTGTGGCATGTCCGAGCAGGACATCATAGTGCTGTATGAGATACTAAATGATTACATCATTCTTCAATGAAGTAAAGGCTGGTAGCCTTCCTCTTGGCATGGTAGCTGGAAGACATAAACAGGAGAAAAGGTTACACAACCTCATACGGTTGTCTACTTGCAAGTCAACACAGAATATTACTTGACAATATTCCAAACTACAACCTAACCCTATAATCAGCTGTCATTGCACTCCTGGCCCTGACCTATCTTATTCCAACAAATGTTGCACAGTTAACTGCAAAATCCTCTATTCTCCATTCATTTCTGTGCATAGGGATGACAGTGGCCATCGTCCATGTGGATGGTGTGTGGATGGTGACAAGTCTGTGTTTGACAGTAGTGTGTGATGGAGCTGTGAGCACATGCCTTAGTTCAGGTAAGAGTCAGACAGTGATGTTCTCATGGCCCAGGGAGACTTGCTGTTGTTGCCTTCAGTAAGCATTATGTATATGTTTACCATTGATGAGGGGAGTAGTGTATTTGATGTGCATATCCTCCTATACAATTTGTGTGGACAGGGTGGCACTATTCCCACCTAACCTGTGTGATGCATGTTGCCTATATCCATGGCATGTGTGTATGAGGTGTGCTTTACCTTCAGTGCAGGTTGAATTGTGTTGTTGTCTCTGGAACTGAGTACATATGTGGAGACACTATGTTGCAGTTGTCCATGGTGGTGTGGATATGTCTAATTTATAGTCATAATCAGCCTTACACAACATCAGCTGTGAACATACATGCTTGCTGAGATAGAGGTGGACTTACCTCCAAGTTGTTGGCTGCACCTATGTGTCCCTTTACAGCCAATATAGCATCCTATTATGTGATTTATGTATCGCTGCTGTCCATCAGGGGGATTACTCTCTCCTTGGTGGAGGCTACTTTTACAGGTCAGGTACTGCTGATTGCATATAACTACAGTGGATGTGAAGTGTACACACCCCTGTTACAATGCCTGGTATTTGTGCAATTGGAACATGACACCACAGAAACTTATTTCAAATAAATCCACACCTGTAATGTGACCTCTATCCTTTACAATTCGATGTAAAACATGACAATCGGGTCTGTGAAAACATATGTGAAATAACAGTACAATATGTGAGTTGAATGAGTGTGCACACCCTTAAAGTGATATGCTGTGTGAATGCCTGTTGAGATAACTACAGCATCCATTTGTCTTAGTTTGCACACTCAATATAATTGTACAAGTTATGGGTCACGTTTGGGGTGTGGAACATTTTTGAAAGATTATGTGTGGTCTAATTGCCATACAGCACACAAACCTGGCATTCCAACAGGTGTGTGTATGCTTTTGATATCCACTGTATATAGGTGTTGCTATAGCTGTTAGTGTTAGGCATGGGCAATGGGTCATAGCACAGATGAACACTTCACTGATTACTACATGATAATCATGCTGACTGTAGTACCCATATCAGTGTCAGGGCAATGCAACGACTAGTAGCTGTACACATTTATTTCTGTTGAATGCACTGACACTGATATTACACACATGTGCAACATGCACATCCTATTTTTCCGACTGCTTGTAACCCATGGTATCAGTTTTGTGCCTTCCAGCTAGACATACACATACATACATACATGTGCCCAGAGGATACCTGGTATACATTTGTATTCTGTGTTAGTATGGCACACTGTTCTCACAGTCTTGCTAAGCAATCATACTTCTCAGCTGGTTATACCCACATGACTTCAGGACAAAGACCCACATCAATGGTTGACAATAATAACATCAATATTGATACTATATTACTCTAGCTGCAACATACATATTTAAGTTGATTGCACATTAGCCTTTAACACCACTGTGATAACCTGGAAGATGTTCAACAGTCATAACTACACTATGTTACGTTGTCATTTCTGTAAGACTTGCCACTGGTTTGGCCGACATAGCTCAAGTGTATGTGTGTGTGTCTACAGATATCAGTCACAAATGTGCTTATTATCCAGCAGAACACTGTACAGTTGAATGTTATTAATTCAAGGTATGACATGCAGTTCAGCACAAATATCTGTAACAGTGCTGTACTATCTACATGCCCTATATATGTCTCTTAGCTTTCCAAGACAAATATATATCATACTCATATTCACAGGTAACATATGGATATGGACAACATCCCATTAACTGGCCTAGCAGTGGCACAGTCACAACTGTTTGACAGACACTCTAGTGGTTGGAAAATGTGAGCTGTCCTTTCCCAGAGTGAGTCAGGCTCCTGAGCTGTGATCCCATCTCTCAAACTCTTAGAGCATCACATGTGGACAAAGCCTAACATGATGGGGGGGGGGTAAATAGGGACATATTGTGCATATTCTTGTTACAGAGTTATGAAGTTTTTAGCATAATACATTTTCCATTACTGTGACTGTTCTGAAGGATGTGTAGTCTTACACTCAAGTGTTTCTCATTATTTCATGACTTCAGTGCTCAGCTGTCAGACAGGTAGGCATGTCAAGAGGAACAGACATATCAGTCTGATTTCAAAATCTGGAGATTCTGTGAAGATTTGTACAGTTGACAGTATGGCTGTGATGTCTCCCACTGCAGACAGAGCCAGATGCTATGGCTATAGCAGCTGTACAGCAGGACATAATTACAGCAAGTTTTGCTGGCACATATACATTTTTCAAACTCAGCTATCCCATTATTACAGACCAAGTAATACATTAAATTACATGCTTAATGTTTTGCATACTTTTTTTGGGAGGGGGTTGCTATATATTCAAACCTAAGTGTTTTGGTTTGGTTGTTGTCTTGCTCTGTGTCATTCTCTCTCTCTCTCTCTCTCTCTCTCTCTCTCTGTAGTACAGGGATTGAGTGGATTTAATTAAGTGACAGCATGGCTTTTGTAGGTGATGGTCATGACCAGGTGATGGCCTATGCATCAATCAGTGTTCCCCAATTGCTAACTGCATGGAGAGCAGCTGTGTAGTTCATCCAATAGCCAATGTCATGTCAACCCACTCCTGTCAATGTGTACTTCCTGTGGCCGTTGTCCCTTTGCCTTGCCTATACGGAACACGGTTCCACTTCATATCATCGAATTACCATTTCATTGAATTGCAAATCATCGAGACCAAATCGTCGAAAACTCATTTCATCGAAAACTCATTTCATCGAATCTCAAATCATTGAAAACTATGAAGCAACTACAAATAACATCCCAGACACTTTGTACTATGTTTATGCAGGGGGGCAAGCCCCCCTGCTCTGCCCCCCACACCCCCCATAATTAAATATACCAACTCCAAGGTCGCACTACAGTGGGGTTAGGAAATTACCTTTTTCCCCCACTGTAGTGCGACCTTGAAGTTGGTATATTTATTTACGGGGGGTGTGGGGGGTGGAGCCCCCCCACATGGGGGGTGCAGGGGGGGCTTGCCCCCCTGCATAAACGTAGTAAAAACATTGTGGAATGTTATTTGTAGTTGCTTCATAGTTTTCAATGATTTGAGATTCGATGAAATGAGTTTTTGATGAAATGAGTTTTCGACGATTTGGTCTCGGTGATTTGCAATTTGATGAAATGGTAATTCGATGATATGAAGTGGAACCACGGAACACATCCTTTCTGTGTGTGAACAGCAGTATTACAGACAGCAGGTGAGAATATCCCTTACAACACCAGATATGGACATAGGCCAACTACAAGTTTATGTAAGGTTCCAGACATAGGGACAGAGTGTGAGTATCACTATTATATGCTTTGAATACTGCTAGTTTAACAAAGTTTGTGTGTATATGCTAGTTCTGCATAGCTTGCAGTCTGACAACGTTATGTGTCTGCATAGCTCTCAACTGTAGGGCTATCCACATAATGGCCAGGGTTTGGGCCACTATGTTTAGTGTGTCCCCCAAACAGATGTTGTCCTTGACAGATCATTGCCATACTCTGTTGACTGCGATCAGTAACAGGAAACATGCATTCGTTTTCATGACTTCATATCCCCTCAGGAAAGATATGTTGCAAACAATCTTGCAACACCAGCAACTTTCCCAGTGTATGAGTGCAATATATCGAATATGGCCTTGTGTTTGGCCTTATGTCCTTCACTTATATACCAAGCTTTGTCCAGATGTCATGCAGTAAGAGGTTGATAGGTATGGACTATCATTATTTAGTGCTGACATTCCTGCTCTCATCCCAGTGATGTTATGGACTCCCACTCATGTTGTGGGGTAGGGGCCATAAATTTGGGCCATAGGCTAGACAACATGTGTGACCATGTACAGTCAAGAGGTCAGTGTATAGTAAACACTGTTATATACCCATGTAATATATTTTAGGGGGGTACATGTTCGACTCTTAGGCTGTTAATACATGTGAGAGATATTACTAATAAAAACATAAAAGGTATGTAGCTGTACTTTTTGATACTATGGTGATGGGGACAGTGGTGGGTTAGAGGTTACTGTTTGGCACACAGTCTGTTTGTCAGTTTGATAGACCAGAATGAAGTAAAGCATTGTTATGTAAAGGATCAATTAACATTGTAACATTTCATACTTTCCCCACTTGGTGGTTAACCGAGGAGTGTAATTGAAGGCTGTTGGCTTAATCATGTAATTGAGTGTAGATAATTTTGTATTCAAGGCAAGTGTGTTTATAATACTTGAAGGCTTTTGCCATGACATCAGTGCCTGATACTTTGTGTGACTTACTTTGGTTGCCACCTATCGCTCTGTGCAAGGCATGGGCATTGTCTGGCCAGTTGTGGCCTACTCATAACCCTCATCTGTACAAATTTTTCCATAATGTCCAGATGTTGGCATCATAACTTTTGTGTGTTCCTCCTTAATTAGGTTCCTTTCTGCCAAAAAGCTGAAGATTGGACTCATTCAATGGTGACAAACATTTGACTGTAAGACTCCACATCCTTCAGAAAATAATGCTACTGCAAAACCTTTAGTATTCTATCAGCTTTCTGAGATTGTAAGAGAATATTTATAATCAGCCCCTATTTGTCCATCATCATGTTATGCTTTGTCCATATTTTTGCCTATAACAGGTTGAGAGGTATGGTACTGCTGACAACAATTCTGACAATTGGAAAATGTCCTGAGATGGTAGGAGCAGCAATGTATCATATGTTTCCTTTAATATTTGCATAATTCAGTTATGTTCTATTTTACACACCTACATACTGTAAGACTTGGCATAAACAACTGAAATAGTACAGAAATAAACCTTTTTGGGGAAAACGGTGGTGTTATGTGTGTTTTTTTAATGCAAACATTCTCATTTGTACAAACATATCATACTCTGGCTATTTGATAAGGTGGCAACTGTAGGATTACTGGCTGTTTGGGTTTCACTGTGCTCTTTTTAGTCATTTCAATTACTTGCCTAAGAGATTGTTGTATGTCTGGCCACTGTGTAAGGCCTATCATGATTATGTAGCGGCAGAGTGTGCACTTGTTATTTGGACTGTGTATATGTGGGGTCAGCAGATGAATATTCCATACCACCCCAGCATTCTATCTACAGTATGATCTGTCACAGGATATGTAGGGGCATTGTGTGACTCTCATGGGGGATATATCTATCCATACAGCCATTGTACTGTGGTGTTTGCTAGGCTTACCAGTATTTTTATATATATATATATATATATATATATATATATATATATATATAGAGAGAGAGAGAGAGAGAGAGAGCAAATATTCACAGGTATATGTTTACACGGTTTCTTATCAAAATTTTGAACCAAACTCTGTCGACTGCACTTTGTTCAAACACAGAAGTTCAAAAACGGCAATAACAAACATCAAAAGCCAAACTAGGAATGGGTTTTAACATGGGTCGAGATAGGGGCTTGATGTTTGACATTGCCGTATTCGAACAAAGTGCAGTCGACGGAGTTCGGTTCGAAATTTTGATAGTAAACCGTTTACACACATATACATATATATGTGTGTGTGTGTGTGTGTGTGTGTGTGTGTGTGTGTGTGTGTGTGTGTGTGTGTGTGTACGTATATGTTATTTGAAGGTTTACTGCTTCCACAATATACATTGCCTATAGTACAGTGATTGTCCTGCAAGATATGTTCATGAAGTCATCCTGAACTTTGACAGTTTGCATAGCTCAATGGTTATGTGCTGTGGCTATGGTGTACATGTTGCTGGGTTCAAAACCAGCAAAGGCTGTTTATTTTGTTGCTGGGCAGAACAACAGGTCATGGAGAGAGGGTGATTAAGGCACCATAAAGCAGCTTTAAGTGGGTTTGTGTGGGTTTGCACGAAGCTAAGCGGAGCTAACACATGGTTAAATGTACAGGCATTTAAACAGTGTGGGCTTGTCTTAGCAGCTCTTACCAATGAACAAATCCAGTTAGGTATGATAACTACTGTTTACCTATTCTGTAAAACACCCACAAAGGAAAAAGAGAAATCCACAAATCTCAAAACACCAATTCCACGAGAAGTTTATTTGTTAGCGCTTTCGTGCACCTTCAATATGTGCACTTCCTCAGACAAATAAAATGATGAAAGTAACCTCGTTAAATACCAAAAAGATAACATCATTGCCTAATTAAACTATTAGTTAATCCATTCATTAATTAAGCCCACAATTTATAATATATAAAAAAGCAACACCTGAAAATACGTGTATTCACAATACATAAAAGCATATAATCGCTAAAATAATAAACTTATTAATATTATTGAAAAAACTAATATTTTTCCTTCAGCACATCAATAAAACAAATTAATACATATTTGAGATACAATGCATCTGAGTACAAATACATATAAAAAAAATGTATAAAAAACAAAATATATTTACAAATATATACTCCTTATCATTTATCTTATATATGTATATTATCACAAATATTATCGTTCCAAAGCTCTTAATCGAAGTAAACATTTGATGGAACACGAATCATTAATCCCTGGATAAACATATGCGTTAGTACGTAATTGCCACAGCAATTCTTGTTCTTCAAGTTTTAAGTGCCATGGGGCACCCCTAGGATTCCTAGGAACACTTTGCACAACAACAAACTGAAAACTATGTGTATTAAACTCATTAACATGTCTTGCCAATGCGTTAGTCAGATTGCTTCTAGAAATAGCGTATACATGTTCATATATACGTTGTTTAAGTTGGCGCTCAGTTTTGTCTAAATAAAAAACAGGACACAATTTACACTGAGCCAAATATAGAATGCCTTGACTTTTGGCTCAGTGTAAATTGCGTCCTGTTTTTTATTTAGGCAAAACTGAGCGCCAACTTAAACAACGTATATATGAACATGTATACGCTATTTCTAGAAACAATCTGACTAACGCATTGGCAAGACATGTTAATGAGTTTAATACACATAGTTTTCAGTTTGTTGTGTGTTCCATCCAGGGATTAATGATTCGTGTTCCATCAAATGTTTACTTAGATTAAGAGCTTTGGAACAATAATATTTGTGATAATATACATATATAAGATAAATGCTAAGGAGTATATATTTGTAAATATATTTTGTTTTTTATACATTTTTTTTATATGTATTTGTACTCAGATGCATTGTATCTCAAATATGTATTAATTTGTTTTATTGATGTGCTGAAGGGAAATTATTAGTTTTTTCATTAGTTTTTTTCAATAATGTTAATAATTTTATTATTTTAGCGATGATATGCTTTTATGTATTGTGAATACACATATTTTCAGGTGTTGCTTTTTTATATATTATAAATTGTGGGCTTAATTAATGAATGGATTAACTAATAGTTTAATTAGGCAATGATGTTATCTTTTTGGTATTTAACGAGGTTACTTTCGTCATTTTATTTGTCTGAGGAAGTGCACGTATTGAAGGTGCATGAAAGCGCTAACAAATAAACTTCTCGTGGAATTGGTGTTTTGAGATTTGTGGATTTCTCTTTTTCCTTTGTGGGTGTTTTACAGTCGTTTTTGTATTGTGGTTTTTTACCTATTCTGTGTTTGAGCATATGTCAACTGGTTTGCCTGCCACTCAGCAATGGTAATACACGGTTAAACATATAGGCACTCTACTGAATGTTATGTTTGACTAAACAAGCATAGATTATACAGCTCATTGGTTGTAGTGGTATGTTCTCTGACTGCACTGTACAGGTTCTGGTTTCCAAACCTGGGGCTGCTAGCTTTTTCATTAATGTTAAATGACTGGACTGCATGATAAGTAGGCAAAGCAAACACAACTTATAGACCTCAGATGGTGTAGTGGTATGGTTGCTAACAGTAGTATAAAGGGTCCTGGTTTAAAAACTTGTCAGGGCTATTTAGTTTTGTTGCTGGCCACAACAATGGCTGATGGTGAGAGGATGATTAAGGCACTATAAAATGGGTTTGTGCAGGTTTGTGTGACACTAAGCATTGCTAAAATATGGTTACTCCATTTTAGCTTTGCTTTGTGGCGCTTACTCCTGCTAACTCCAGTGCTAATTTCTTTGAAAGAAAAGAAAAAGGGGTGATAGGAAAGTGGTGAAAAAAGGGGCATGCAGAGGGAAAAACAAGATGAAAGATGGATAGGGATGTGCAGGACGGGAGTAGGGAAGGTCCATAGCTGTCCGTTTTCCCTACAACAACAGCTGTGCATATGTATTGAATTTGGAGGTGGTTTTGGATACTCATACCCCTGAGAGAGGGGTAAGGACAACAATAATCAGTTGTCTAGGCAATTGGACAAGATGACATGTGTCCATTGGATATGTCTGCGAAATAGACATCTATGTATGAGACTTAATTTTTTTATGGGAACAGATTGCCCCCTTTTTTTTTAAGGTGAGAGTGGGTTTTTGGGGAAGAATAGTAGTTATATGTCGGGAGGGAGGTTGGGTAGGATAAGACAGACAAGACAGCAGACAGGGGTGGTGTATGACACATGTGGGGGTGAACACCTTGATGGGGAGGGTGGTTGGGAATCAGAGGCACATGAGCCCATAAATGGATACAGTGAGACTGAGGTCCCCACCCATGGTCAGTCACCACTGCACTTTCACAGCCCCAAAGGTGGCTGTGCTGAAAGCTGAGCAGGAGGGGCAGGCTGACCCTCAAGATGCGCCCTCAAGCTGGTGTAGCTGACCTGTAAACTCCTTTTGCATCTCCCTGTGCACCAGACCCTGGACCTGACATCGGGTGACGGGTTCCTGTCCACGCCTGCTCGGAGGAGGGGGGGGCAAGCCTCATCCCCTGAAGCAGTTCTACCCATGGGTGGTGCAGGACCAGCAGACCAGGAAGATCTGGGGTGGGTCCCAGACATGCTGGGGCCCGGTGCCACAGCCAGATGAGATGGGACAGGCAGATCTGCTGGGATCGTCCTTCCCAGACAAGCTAGGGTGTTGACAGTTTACATCATATGTTGGTTAGTTATGAACAATACAATGCCAGGATTAGTTATAACAGCAAACATGGGTGTTCCAATACACACCATAACACAATTTTCAATCAGTTGCATAGCAAACAGAACACATGCAGATATGGAACCACAGTGGATATTACAGCAGCATGCAGATTACATTGATAGCAACAGGCCACCAATGATTTCATTTCAACAGGGAACAGCAATAAACCGACATTGAAATATTGGTATAACACTGGGGAACATGTCCCAACAGTAGGTTTGTTAAAAACATACCATTTACTTTTTTGGTTGTATTACTGTCGCAGATAGGGTGGGGGTGAGACACAGAAATGAACAACTATTTGTTATTACATTGCTCACAACTGTTCTGTACATTACAGTCTACTCAGTACTCTCCAGCTATGACCTGAGATTACAGTTACCTATGGACTTGAGGTTGGCCAGTGGGTGTTGTATACAGTTATCAGTTCAAACTTCATACACCTAATATACAAATGTACTTACCTGTCGGACCTGTGGAAAAAATGGGTTAACACCACCTGACTGTTTCTACACATTAACAGAGTTTGGCTTTGATATGTGCAATCATACTGCGTGTGTGTGTGTGTGTGTGTGTGTGTGTGTGTGTGTGTGTGTGTGTGTGTGTGTGTGTGTGTGTGTGTGTGTGTGTGTATGTGTGTGTGTGTGTGTGTGTGTGTGCTAATGTCATAGTCCACCTTCATTTTTGTACAGCACCATGGATGCTGGGGACAATGATCATGGCATGACACTTGAGGGACATTTTTGTGGGAAAAGAAAGTGGTCTATGTACTTCTCTTGCTGTCATCTGTAGGCTTGGCGCAGACCAGTGTGTGTTCTACACAGTGTATAAGAGACACATCTTATGGTTAATATCCAGCCTGCCTTACCTGCTAAAGCTATGGGAAAATGTGTGTTTACACTACCTGACTGTAACAATACTCACATATTCTTGTGGGAAAATATATAGACAGCTTAGTACCACCCCCGGGATTCAAATCCTGCCAGTTTGTTCAAAAAGTAGTCACAATGCTGATGTTTATCAGAACAAGCTATAAAGGAACTGCTATTTCTTGGGTGAGTGTTTTCTACCTATTAGTCTGTGATTTGGCCAATCTGACCTTGTACTTCTGCACTTCTGTACTCCTGCCATGTCTGCTGTCATATCTCACAAGGGGTATGGCACTGTGGTGACACCTTGGCTGTGCCATATCCTGGGTACAGGTGAACACATGTCACAGGTCTGTATACCAGTTACTGCCTGCGCCACATGGCTGATAGGTCTGGGGGTGGAGTATACAGGTGAGTGCATGGTCGCTGCTGCTAGCAGCCCATCTACAGTGGACAATGGTAGTTGTACTGGATGGTACACACCACATATTTGCGTATAAAACACACAGAGGCTTTGGTGTTGATGCACTACACAGAGAATACTGTACACATGGATGTATGTACCTGTGATAAGAACCCATTGTAACCTATGTAATTCCACCAAGCCAGACTATGCAGAGAACACATTGTGGAAGAAGCAGTCCACTAGTTTAATGTCATTGATGATGTTACCGGCAGGGTATATGTCCCCTTCCCCAATCTAGTGCAATCCTCAACTCAGTAAACATATGTGTGCTGGTGTGGGTGGCACACTCCTACTCTTTGGAGGGTGAGAGGTGCTATAGAACCTCAGATAGTGTGATAGACAACTACCAAACCTGTTAACATGAACTGCACAGTATTACGGCCAGCTATGTGGGGGGATACACTCAACAGTAAATGCAAGGATGTTAGCTGTGTCCACAACAGCCACACCCAGCTATATATACCAACCCCAGTATCGCTGCACACCTATACAGTGGGGAAGAAGCCATTTACACATCCAACACTAGTTGTGATGGAATATATGTCCACAGGATGATATCTGTTAAATGTTAACATATGCCACGCAGTTCTTGGACAGATGACCCCCTGGGACATGTATATTCTGCAACCTGAAGTAGATCCCTCCACATACATGCACATTCTTACTTGGCAACACTGGGACTAGACCCCTACCTAGGTATGTACTGCTACTGATGTGTGTGGCTTTAATTGGTCATAACACACAGCTTTTAGAATGAGGTGTGTTCCAGGTTACATGTCACATGCAGAACATCCCCAGACATGTACAGTATGGTAATGAAGGATGTAATAGTTGTTTATGGACAATACATAGTGTGACATACCGTCATATACACATTGACAAATACATAACAGTCAGACACACATCTGAGAGACCTGGGCCTGTCAGTGCTAACTACCTTGTCAGTGTGTGTCAATTGTGTTACAGGTAGGTTGCACACAGCACATGCATAACTGGGCTGGATAGTGTTATCAGTTACCTGTATGGTTGATGGTGAAAGTGGTCAACATACAGTGGTACATGGGACATATACCGGGGATACCATGGTGTAATGACAGTATACCCAGCACCCACACCCCACTGTGGATATTGTATGCACTGGAACCCATGATGACACTGACTATCTACAATCACACATTAACCACAACTGCAATACAACCCCTTGTCCATCCCAAGAGTGCTACTACAGGGATATGCATCTGATGCACATGCCACAGGCATAGTAGGGTGAATCATTGTCATGTCTCCCCTATGGGTAGCAACATCACTATCCCTAATACTGTGTGGTAATGCGTACTATAATAGGAGTATGTGGCCTAGGAATGCTGCATCCTACATATATACACACATGTACACATACACACACTTGCCAGAACGCAGTGGGTATCCCATGCCTATCAACCCATTTGTACAACACTGTTGTGCTGGTACTGCAAGGCCCAGGTAGCCCTTAGGAAGATGAGCATAACAAGGTACATGTAATGTCCGGTACAGCAGCAGCCACATCTAATTATGGCAATGGGTGGTGCGGTGGGTATGAAGGGCCTCAGGGTATTACCAACTACAGGTCTACAAACTCACAGACACTGACATCCTCAGTAATGCACACATACACATTTGTCAGTACTGGGATGCATCGGTACAGGTGTTCATAGGTGTGTACCAAGCTATTGTCCATGGAAAGAGATGGGAAGTGTAAGGGATGTGTGTACAGTGGTATCATGCCACCTGCCATGTGCCATCAGGCCATCTATCAACAGACACCATTGGGGTGATCCTCAGGGTGAGAGTGACATGCATCAGCCAATCCGATGGGTGCCTCTTGTAGAGGGCCGGTGAGGTGCTCCAGTTGACATGTATGCAACATGTATTACATAACATGGTTAGTCTCTATCTTGGAGTCCTGTACCCAAGCATGTTCTGTTGACTGTGGTAGTGTAGTTGAGGTATCCATGACATGTGGTGCATACAGGCTGTGGAGTCCTATCTGTGGCATTTAT
>NC_056737.1:1883433942-1883521442 GCF_019279795.1 Protopterus annectens | reverse complement strand
TATCCACTCATCTGGGATACTATTGTGAGTGGCCAGTTCTGTGCAATGCTTGCCATGTATGTGTTCTATATTTCCTAACATGGATGGCATCTAGGATGTGCACACATCCCACATGCATGTTCTGTGACATGTGGAAGTGTACCTGGGGTGTCTGGAGCTTGTTGTGTAGACAGAATGTTATCATCATATGTGCCATTCCTGACCTCATGTGGTGAGAACTGGCAATGGACACTAGGTTGACCCTGCACCTACATTGACAGCATGATACAGGTATTCACTAGTGTCAGTGGCATCTGTCCATACAGGGCATGTGTATAAGGCATGGTATATCCTTTGTTGGTTACATTTTCTGGCTCTACAGTTATTGCAGGCATCCAGTGGGGAACATAGCGAAGGAGCACTGTATGCAATGATTTGCCTATTGTAGGGATGGGACAGGGTGCCATTTCCTCTGTAGTCTATTGCAAGCACACCATGGTTACTATCTGTGGGGAATATGCAGGGAACTACCAATGGTGTGGTTGTTGCCTAGGTGAGTGCGTTTGTGTATGAGACATGGGTGGAGAGTGTTCTCTGGGTAATACAAGGGTTGCCTATATTGTTCCCTAAGCCATGATGTCACATGTAGGGGTATGGATTGTCTACCCCAGCCTTTCTGCTGTTTGATATCTGTTATCCTTGTAAGGTGGACATTGTGACATATAATAGGCTCACCATATAAGAAGTTTGCAAAACCCGTGACACAATGAGTCCTGTTATTACACACTCACTGCTATCTCCACACAGGATACTTATGACAAACACTCACACACACACATGCACACATCAGTTCACACAGTTGCCATGTCCGGGATTAGAACTCCTACCTAACAAGTACATCACACTACAGCATTATGCAGTTATAGCACACACCACGGATCTTACTAGGCTATGCCTTTCCCAAACATGTATATCAAAGTGAATGACATCAGCAGGCTTGCCAAAGTAGGGCAATGGAAGTTGTAGTGACTGTGTATGGCCTCAAAAGCATTGACCCTTACACAGACAAACAGACACACGCACACAAAGTTATGCAGTTGCCATGTCTGGGATTAGAACTCCTACCTAAATAGAAAATCACACTACAGCATGCGCCACAGAGATTACTGGGCTATTCTTTCCCCACAGGTGTATATCAAAGTGAATGACATCAGCAGGCTTGGCAAAGTTGGGCAATGGAAGTTGTAGTGACTGTGAATGGCCTCAAAAGCATTGATCTCTACACAGACAAACATACACACAAAGTTATACAGTTGCCATGTTTGGGATTATAACTCATACCTAACTAGTACATCACACTACAGCATTATGCAGTTTTAGCATGCGCTACAGAGCTTACTAGACTACTCTTTTCCCAAACGTGTATATCAAAGTGAATGACATCAGCAGGCTTGTCAAAGTAGGGCAATGGAAGTTGTAGTGACTGTGAATGGCCTCAGAAGCATTGATCCCTACACAAACAAACACACGCACCCAAAGTTATACAGTTGCCATGTTGGGGATTAGAACTCCTACCTAATTAGTACATCACACTACAGCATTACACAGTTACAGCACACGCCAAGGAACTTATTGGGTTATTTCTTCCCTAAAGGTGTATATCAAAGTGAATGACATCAGCAGGCTTGCCAAAGTAGGGCAATGGAAGATGTTGTGACTGTGAATGGCCTCAAATGCATTGATCCCTACACAGACAAACAAACACACACACACACAGTTATACAGTTGCCATGTCTGGGATTAGAACTCCTACTGAACTTGTACATCACACTACAGCATCACACAGTTATAAAATGCACCATGGAGCTTGTTGGGCGACTCCTTCCCCAAAGGTATATTTCAAAGTGAATGACATCAGCAGGCTTGCCAAGGTTTGACAATGGAACGTGTAGGTCATAGGGTCATAGGTTCGTAGGTCGGTACTAGGCTATCGGCCCTAGGGCCTATACATGCATAGCCATGTCAAGTCCCTGGCTAATGTCTTCCTACAATATTTACTTTCCTGGACCCCTGTCTAGCAGAGCAACTGACATGATCCCCGGGGTCAATTTCTTATCTCCCATCCAATCATCAAGATTCCTTTTGAAGAGGTCCAGCGATACTCTCTGCTTGACATGTATGGGGAGTCTCTGGGTCAGGAACACATCCCTGCAGCATGTATTGTTCATTGTGACGACAAGGTTTGGATCCCTGGAGCATGTGGCTGTGAGGGATTTGGATTACTTTAAGTGTAGCATGTCCAACAGCTGGATTATTTTCAGATGGTCAGCATAGGGCATCTGCTTTAGGCCTGTGATTCTTTTAGTGAGGTATGTCTGCAGCCTTTCTAGTTGTTGCAGATGTCTTGTGAGGTACATACCTATTGGGCCATTATAGTCTGTACTGGGTATACTGAGAGATAACTACAGTGGGACAATGGCCTCCTTTTTCCTGCATGTAAAGCCCTTAGTGATGAGGTGTGTCACATAGGTGGATTTCCTGGCTGTTGTGGTGATGTGGTTATCAAAGGTGAGACCACTGTCCACCTGTGTCCCTAAGTCTCTTATCACACTTTAGGTGTTTAGTGCACTGCCACCTATGTGGTACTTCACAGGTACACGTCCCTTCCAAAAGGGATAACTATACATTTATTGACATTGAGCTTGAGGCCATGGCTCAGGCAGCAAACACCTCTTTCTGTAAGGCCCTTCTGTAGAATATCCACATCATTTGGGGATTCAGTATTGGCTCCCAGTGTGCAGTCATCTGCGACCTTTGTTAGCCAGAGTCCCTTAATGTTGTCCTGTACTTCAGAGCAGTAGATGCCAAACAAGAGCGGTCCCAGGACTGAACCCTGAGGTACTCCAATTGTCACTTGTCTGAGGCTGGAGTTGGTGTCACCTACTTTTACAGTCTGGGTTCTGTCAGCACAGCAGTTGGCATCCCATCAGGTGATGTAAGGATTAATGTCCAGCTTGGTACATTTATCTATGATTCCAGACTGGGGGATGGTGTTGAAGGCCTTGACGAGGTCTGGATAGGCTGTGGGAACCACCTTACCCTCGTCCACAGCTCTGGAGAGTGATTCAAAGATGTCAGTCAGGTTAAGGAGACATGATCGGCCCTTCACAAACCCAACCTGAGTGGGGCCCAGTGTTTGCAGGTTGCCAATGTCTTTGTTTATAAGTTCCATGATAATACATTCCATGGCCTTGCAGATCAGGCACATCATACTGCTGGGGCTGTAGTTCCCAGGATCCAAGGTGGATCTCACCTTGTGGACTAGGTTCACTGTAGCTGTGCACCACACAGTGGGCACGAAGCCTGAGGTGTGGCTAGGATTAGACATGGCACATAGGTGAGATGGCAGTTCATTTTGTAGTTCATGTAGTACACAGCCCGGGATGTTGACTGGTCCCATGAAGGCTGTTTTCTTAGCTCTGGAGATTGTGTTTTTTACCTGTGTGGCCATTATTACCAGAATCTGACAATCTTTCAGTGTTGAGATGGGCCCTTTCGGGGGTAGGAGGGTGGTGCAGTTGGCACTGAATTGATCTGCCAGGATATTGGTAATATCCTTGGGAGCAGTATATTTAATAACATCCTGTTGTAGCTCAGAGCAGATCTGAGAATTGTCATTTATATTTCTGACATAGCTATAGAATGGCTTGCAGTTGTCTTTGGCAACTTTGGTTACATTATGCTTGTAACTAGCTTTGGAGGATGTTATGAGGGATCTCAGCTTCTTACTGAGGCTGGTAAGGGAGTATTTTGCATCCTGGAAATTCTCTCATTTCTGCTTCAGTTTCTTCCTTTTGTTGTACAGTATGTTTATGGCAGGGGGGGCCCACATTGGCTTCCTTTTCTTGGTGGGGAGCATCTTAGTTCTATATTGGATGGCACAATTCATGTACAAGTGGATGTGCTCATACAGTGCCTCCATGTAGGATTCAGCAGTAGTCCTTTCAGTTCCCATTTGCATGGGTGTCATGACATTAGTCATGTCTGACATGTGTAGCATGACATTGGCTTTGGAGATGTGTATTACAGAGGTTTACTTACTGGGGGGCGGGGGAGGGCTGTTGATGTTAAGGGTGATTAGCTTATTTGGCAGACCTGACCACCGATGGAGTGACCATAGGTGTGGAGCATTAATTTCCCATGTTGGTAATGACCACTTCTAGGATATTTAAGCCCTTGGTGGGACTATGGGTTACTTGATCCAGGGCATTGGGAATTATGACTTCCAAGAACCGTTGGGCACATGTGTTGGTACACAAGTAGTTTTCTCAGTTAATGGCTGGGTAGTGTAAGTCAACCAGTATTAGGGTGTTTGGTTGTATCATAATATGTCCCAGTATGTTTTGAAAGGTGTAGTGGGAATCTTGGTGCATGGTGGGGGATCTGTACCAAACTATACAATTTGGATTACAGTCTTCCCTAATGTTAGTTGCGCCAGGCGTATTTAAAACACATTCTGTTGGGCAAGTAGCCTGGTGGTGTGAATATCCTAGGTGAATATGGGCACACCTCCATCTTTAGTGTTTTGGACCTGGTTTGGTGGCTGACAGGTGTGGTGAGAGCTCTATTTGGTATTGCAGGGTTGCTTTTTGGAGCCTTGGATCAGGTCTCTGTTACTGCACAAATATCTATGTTCTCCATTTTTAGGAGTGCCTAGTGACTGTGAAGGCCACAGAATCATTAATCTCTGTACACACACACACACACACACACACACACACACACACACACACACACACACACACACACACATACAACATTCTGCAGTTACCATGTCTGGGAAAAGAACTCCTACCTAAATAGTACATCATACTACAGCATTACCAAATTACAGCATGCACCACGGAGTTTATAATGCTACTCTTTCCCTAAAGGTGTACTTCAAGGAGAATTACATCAGCAGGCTTGGCAAAGTAGGGCAATGGGGAGTGTAGTGACTGTGAATGGCCACAAAAGCATTGATCCCTACACACACACAGTTGCCATGTCTGGAATTATAACTCCTACCTAACTAATACATCACACTACAACATTACACAGTTATAGCATGTGTCATGAAGCTTATAGGGTTACTCCTTCCCCAAAGGTGTATTTCAAGGTGAATGACATCAGCAGACTTGCCAAAGTAGGGCAATGGGGAGTGTAGTGACTGTGAATGGCCAAAAAACGCATTGATTCCTACACACACACACACACACACACACACACACACACACACACACACACAATTGCCATGTCAGTGATTAGAACTCCTGCATAACAAGCACATTACACTATAGCGTTATGCAGTTATAGCACGCGCCATGGAGCTTACAGAGCTACTCCTTCACCAAAGGTGTATTTCAAGGTGAAGACATTAGCAGGCTTGCCATAGTAGGGCAATGGGGAGTGCAGTGTGTGTGCATGGGTCATAACCCATTCATCTGGAGGCAGACACAACACTCAGGCACACACAGGTTTATATTTCACAGGTACGTGTATGCAACTGCTAGATGAATACTGACTTGTACAGTCAATTTACACAGTAATCACAAGCACCACAGTCACTATAGTGCTGAGAGATACCAGAGGCAAATGTCTACAGTGATTGACATTTGCACATCATGTGATTTTAACAAGTTGGACATGTGCTGGGTAGGACAGGCCTCATGATGAGAGGCTCTTTGTCACTGTCTGTCACTCTCTTCCACACATCTATGTATGTGTATTTTTGGCCTAGTATAGTGTGTTGTCCTTGGATATATGTGTGCATTCATATCCAATGTGTGGGCAAAGCATGACTTGTGTGCAATGAGGAGTGTGTGCACAAACATCTGTGACTGTCAGATACGCATAGTCCACTGTTGTTGCCAGACATGGGCTTCATTTCTTTAAGTGCCGGAGTATGCCCTGTATGACCTTTCAGTATTTTGTTGTCAGACATGGGCTTCATTTCTCTAAGTGTTGGAGCATGCCCAGTATGACCATCTGTACTGAATATTTGAATCCATTCCAGGTCTGTTGTACTCCAGTTCAGGCTTTTGTGTTCTACACCTATATCTAGCAACCTGTTTCTATGGGATATCTGTAGATCCGTTGACAATATGGGGTCAAAATGGACAAAGGATAGTGGGTTACTGTAGGTAATTGCATCTGTGCTGCTTCTGCTACATGGTCTTGGTGTTAGCAGAGATATTCAGACATATGTACTGTTTTACATTGTGATGTTTTATGTCATCAACTACTGTCAGGTATACATATTTGCTTGCAGTAATTTCCAGGGGAACACAGGGTGAATACAGCTGTGTCCAGTATTGTGGTCTGCAGCCTACATATTCTTTCAAAATCATGCCATTGTGGAGGGGAAGCTGCAGACACTTGCTGATGGGTCTGTGTAAATGGTTCAGCACCTTGGTACTGTGGTGGCAGAGGATCCCATGCTTGTACATCTATTGACGTGACAGTATGGCCATATCCTAATGTGGCCACACCTCACAGCTGTACAAATTCACACAGATTACCCAGAGGCAGGGGTCATATTTCTGGACATTACTCCTTCACATTGTGGTGTACGAGCAGGTTTGTAGCCACCCATTCATGTGCTTGCAGGCAGGGATAGTATGTGCACACAGTTGAGTTTCAGACTTCACACACTCCATGCCGTTCATGTTCCTACCCCCCCTCTATTATTCTATCCTCTTCAAATATTATGCAAACATTACCTGATAAGTTCAATATAGTTATCACTTCATCCCAGCAATAATTTGGTGGTGGTCCACAGTTCATGCAGTAGGACATGGTGGAAATGTTACTGGGATTTGTCAACATGGCCTTGCATTTGGGTTCTGTGGATTGTGTTATGTTGTTATTTGGGAGGTCCATGACATAACATACATTGGCAGTACGGGTTTGACACAGGCCTTTGGCAGAGGACTGTAGGGGATTTGGTAGTGATGCAGGCCAGCTCTAGCAGGCCGTTGCATTATGTAACTCCTACAGTCCCATACTGCAAGACACTATATTCCCCTGGGGTGACAGGGTAGGTGTGCAAGGTGTTAATGCTAATACTTTCTATCATTATTGATCTAGTGGTGTGGATGCTGGCAGGGTGCTGCTTACAGCTAGGGACACGCCTGCAAGGAAGACCTCTTCTGCATGCTACATTCTGTGGCTATTGCCATACAGAGCTCGGGGTCATATTGTACTTATTCCCAACAGCAGGGATAAGACCTGTGAGGTACCTGTGGATGATGGTGGGGTGAACTGGGTGCATGTGTGCTATGGACACTACTTGCATCTGACTCACAGATATACATGGGGCAATCCACTTATGCTGGCTTGTGTAGGGTCATCAGCAGTTTCTCAATATTTCATACCTGTGACCTTTGTGGTCTGCCAGTGTTTGGCCAGATAACATTGGTATTCCTTACTACAAAACCAACTAATGTGCTGCTAACCTGTATGTACAATTCCAAAGGTGTGTCCATTTGACAGTAACATATTATACACTGTCTGTCTGGCGTACTTCCACATTCATGCCATGTCCATCTTTCAGATGGTGACAGATATTACATCCAAAGATTTACTATGGCTTACTGCTGGAATGTGTTTTGCTGGGATGCATTGTGTTTGGCACTGCAGTTGTGGGAACCTGGCCCTATCATCAGCAGTACTGGCCAATGGCCACCAGGACAAACCTCACCATGCCTACATGCTGACCACTCTCACACAATAAACAACACACACTAACCTAACACATGCAGCCCTGTATATTGTATACATGCTATATCTATCCTGCTACTTTGACTGGCTCAGGTAATCTGTGCTCCACTGTTATTATACCTACACATACATGTTACTACATTTCTACATAGGATTGTTGGGAGGGGCACACCTGACAACTGTACATATTTGCTATGAATGTGCTGGTATTTCAGCTACTCCATTTCATTCTGCATTCTGACCTATCATGCAGACTAGAGGCATATCAGTGTACTACAGTTCCTAGGTTTGATTGACCTACATTTCAGTTTCAGACTTCTTACCCTTCAGAATTAACATCCCACTGCCTGACCTGTTGTAGTCTGTCTGTGTAGGTCTGGAGGGGGGCTGTTATCCATAGTCACCAATCAGAGGCCTTAGCACAGCCTTTGTTTGTGTTTGTCTATGCCTGTCCTGCTGGCTGAGACTGTTGTTGGATATGTGAGCCTCCCTGATTGGCATGCGTGTGCTTTATGGACACACATTTAGCCCACCACATTTCCTGCAGTGAGTTTTGTCACATTGTCTAGTACTGGCTACTATGGTGACACCAGTATTTGTTACAGATTTCATGCTGCCACTATAGGTGTCTATTATCTGCTGGCATACCATTCAGCCACCCATTTCCCTTGCATGCTCATATCAATACCATAAATACAAGTAACAAATCACACTACTCCATTCAGCAATTGATAGGGAAAATGACTTACCTTGTGGCTGTGCCAATATTAAGGATGGTGCTGAAGGGCTGATTATGTCGGATGCACATAGTACACTCCCTATATATGGTTAAGCACAGGTAGTGTCATGTTTGGCATCTCCTTTACTATATGTGAAAGTCAGAGAGAGGTGTCATTCCCTGTGTTCCTACCATGTCAGTGTATGTGCTATGCATTGCCTCTTTGCCAAAGCCTGGGCATACTGGGCATGCCTCCTTCTGGTTACTGGGGCAGGCTCAGGTTGTTCCCCCTCTGCATCACTCTGTGCCTGTGCAGGCCTTGGCAATGGTGGGGGGCTGTGTGGCCCTGCCCCCTGCTGTTCCTGCTGCAGCTGTTTCCACAGGATCATATACTGTAACATGGCACACACGATGACAATTTGGGTACATGTAGCTGGTGAGTGGGAGTCGTGATAGCTTCCAGGGCAGCCAGCACACACATTCGTTATAATGCCCTGGGCATCGCACATGACCTGGCAGTTAAGGGGAAGTCCTTGCTGTTGATGTAGACCCTACCCTGCTCACTGGGTGGTGCTTTGATGTGTATGTGCGTGCAGTCTATAGCACCCACTACCTCAGGGTATTTTGCTATTTGGTGGAAGAGATGCATATTGTTGGTCAATGCCTCATGGCTGTTGTGGAAACATACGTGCTCACTGGCATGTGCTGACATGGCATCCAGTAACTGGTGGAGTACCCTGGATGCTGATGCCTGTGAGATCCTCATGATATACCCAGTTGTTCTTTGGAAGGTACCTGTGGCTAGTATTCTTAGGTCTACACATACCTTGGTATCCACTGGGATGGGTTCCCCTCTGATAGTTCTGTGTGTGAGGAGTGGCCAGCACAGCTCAACAATTTGCTGAAGGATGTACCTGTCCACCCTATAGCGCTCCACTATCTCCAGCTCATGTAGCCCCTGGTAGGTTACCCTAGGTCTGTACACTCTTTTCCTTCTCCTCACTGTGGGTTGGTCGTCAGCATTCTCATCCTCACCCACCCTCAGCCTCTTCCATATGTTGATTTATGAGCACATCTGCAGCCCCTATCATTTTGTGGCTTTTGTTTGGTAAAATTTCTCCACTTGTGTACACTGTGGTGTCGATTGTGTGGGAAACAACAGAGAGAAAGGTGTTTGCATAGTTTATAGTAGTGTGCTGGGCTGCTGCCTGTGTAATTGGCTGATTCTGATACATTTCACCTGCCATCTATGCTAGTTCTCCTCGATTATCTTCCTACTACTGTTTTCCCCTCCCATTGCCTTCCTGTTTAAGGCCAGGGGTGCGCCGTGCAAACACAGTGCTCAGATGTGCATGGATCTGCTATTTCCCGGTTTACTTTTTTTTTGTTTAGAACATGGTGCGCTGCTCATACACCCACTTAGGCAATGTAAAGAGTGCTTGGCAGCTTCAGACACACTCCCTTGCTTAGATCTACTAAGCTAAGGGCAAACCCGAGCCACAGGGCTCCAATAAGCTTACAGTATGCCTGACACATCCCTCTATGATGTCAGTTAGCTCTTAGGCTTGCACCATAGTCTTCCTGCACCTACACGATTGGGTGCAGGCTAGCCATGAGGGGAAATCTGGGATTCAGTATCATTCCCCTCATTTGCATAGGATTTCCTGCTAATGCCTAGTTACAAGTCTGACACTGAGACGCCCTCCTTAGCAACCACTGTTCACTGGCCATGTTGCCTTCTGCCTACCATCGAGTATAGTGGCAAAATTGTGATTTTGTATCAAATGCTTTTTTCAAGGTTTTTTTTTTTATTTTCGGAGCCGATCCCATTTGCAGGCCACTGTCCTATGCTTAAACGGTCGAAATCGGCCAAGAAAAGTTTTTTTTTTAATTTTTGCAACTGTTTTCCATGCCAGTGGCCATATATTTGGCCATTGGCATGCTTTACACGTTATATACACCCTTTATTTGGAGGTGTCATGGCTCCATTTTGTAGTTTGCAGAAATGTACTTGGTTACTAACTGAGTACATTTTTGCAGATTACACTAGTCCTGCATGTCCAGCTGCCAGCTTCCTGGATCACAAATTCACCTCATTTGCATGGTTTTCACCTGCAAATGGGGTAATTTGCATGCAGGAGCTGTGTCCATGCAGGAATAGTGCACGTCCTGGGAGCTTGTTCCTGGATCTCTCAGTGGCCATATTGCCTCCAGCAGCTCCTGCACTATTCCTGCACACCATGCAGAGCTTGCTGAATCCCGGGGCATTAATACCACCCCTCCTTCTGTCAAAATGTGTATATAAAGAACAGTTAGGCATAGTTTTAAATATATGCTCTTGTCTCTCTCTCTCAATATATATATATATATATATATATATATATATACATATATATAGATGTAAATATAGTGGTATCCTAACACTGCTGAGCAACTGGGGCATTCATTTAAGAACATTCTTTTGATCTGTACTTAAACCATGGCTAATTACCTGAGCTGCATACCCTGAAAATAAACACACAGAATACATATTTGAATATTACAAATAAAATTAGCTTTATGTAATCCAGCAGTAACAGCCGAAAATCAATGACTTGTTTATTTCAGCATATTTTGAGAGGTATAAAACTCCTATGAACTTCAGTCTGTCATACGAGTTAAAATATTATAGTAACATGCCTATTCTTATAGATATTCAAGAGGAGATCTTATACAACTATATAGGACATTTAGAGACAGCTATCTCTGGAAATGTTTGGGGTTATCAAAAAGTAGTAGATTATCGTCAGATAACCTATGTAGAACATTCTATAGGAATGAAAAGTGTTCTAACTGGTTCTCTGAGAGAGCAGCTGATGCATGGAAGAGACTACAGAATTACATTAAAGGAAGTAGTAGTTTAGATATTTTTAAGAACAGCCTGGACACTTATTATGAGAACAATTGTTTTGGTATATTGGCTAGAAGGGCATTAATGCCCATGCTTGAAATATTTGTATGTATGTATGTATGTATGTATAATTTTCTTGTGTTTCATATTTAACATCAAAGCTGTTTGTCATCTGTCATCAAAATTTTTCTTATGCTGCAAAAAGGTCAGTTTTAAACAGACCTCCACCTACAATATTTCAAAAATAGCTTATCTGTAAACAGACCCCCACCTACAATATTTTGAAAATAGCTTATCTGTGCTAAATACTTATGCTTACCATTTGCATATTAGTCATGGGGACATATATAGTATTTCTTCTTAATATATTTCAAACTGTATTTTGCATGTCTTTAGCAATTTTGCTGCAAAGCAATTAGACCTTCTTCAACTATTCTGTTTTCTTTAGATCCTTAGCCATAGTATTTAAATATGTAACCCTAAATGATTCTAAAGATTATTTGAATTATGTATAACTGTGATATTTAAATGCCAAACAATAGAACTGTTGTAAAAGAATGAATTCAGTGGTGATACCTGTGTCACAGATAAACTGAGGTTATAACCAATATTTTTTATTTAAAGTATTCAAAATATTTCATGACTACTTTCAAGTAATGCATGGACAGTGACTTCACAAAATGGAATTTTCCAGACTATTCTGTTAGCTGAGATAAAACATACAAAGAAATGACCATAATCTTTACAAGAACAATTGCGCAAGTAAAGCTACAAATAACAGCTTCAGATTAGAGACATATGCTGCTTAGAAGAAGTACCTCCATTGCCTAAACGTTCATAATGAGCAAACAGTTAGGGTCATTAGTAATCAATGAAGATTTATATTTGTTTGACATGGGACTATACATCTGACTTAGAGGAACCAACAATATGTTTCAGAATTGTACCATCTGGGCTTACATCATAGTTACCCTATTTATGACCGAAGCACATCAGTCAATTTTCCAGAAATTGTTCCAGCAATTATTATAGTATGTCAGTAGAAATGTCCTTTATCTAGACTATATAAACTGGGTGTTCTACCACTCAAATTTGACCAGGAAGTAAAAACTGACACTTTACCACCATCCTACTTCTTTTTTTATATAACATGGGTATGCACTAATCCTGTCTTCTCAATAAACACGTATCTTGCTCACAGGTTACAAGATGATTTGTTAAGATTACTGCATGCATCGGTTTGGTATTCTTTTAACTCTGATTATTAAGTTCACTTTATGAAACTTTTAATTCATACTCAGTCCTCATTACATTCAGTTCAGACCTACTAGACTAAGCAGTGTATTATTTGCAAATGATTTCTGTCAATGAATCAAAAAATCAGTGAGCTTTGTGAAACTATGAAAATATGTCATAATTCTGGGTTTGCAGATATTATAATAAGGTCACTTTAAGGTTCTCACCAAATTATAAAAAAGGCTATTCTCTCACAAAATTATAAAAAGGGCTATACTGGTCATGAGGTAGCACAGGTAAAACCCAAGGACCTCTAGCTGTTAATATCTGCTAAACTCCATTTCTTTATTTGGAATGTATATTTCTTACTCACTGCAACTTGCTCAGAAAACAAGTGCTCAAACTCCCACTTGCCCATTCTCCCACTTTTACATAGCTCTTCCAATACCTGGGTCAAGAAAATTGTATTGCCTTATCCGTATCCAAATTCCTACCCTAAAAGTCCTACCCAGTGCTCAGTCCAAGTCCTCACTCCCTTACCCTAAACTCCACTCCATCTTCCTAACCCTAGAGTCCCTTATTTTTCCCTAAACCTATATTTCCTGATCACTCCCTAACCCTAAGACTTCCCTCCTGCTCTCTGAACCTAAAACTCTCTTCCTACTCCCTTACCCAAAAATCCCCTTCCCACTACACATGGTTGCCGCACTTACTTCGCTCAAATTCTAATAATGTGTTTATGTAAGGTTTGACAGCTGCTTGGCCAAACTCATATTCAAGTTTGAGCTTGAGAGGCAGCCTACATATCTTACAAGATGTACCTGACAATCAGGCACTGATATTTGAGTGCTTGGGACTTTAGCACTTGTAGTACAGCCTATGTATATGTTCAAAATATAACCTAAGAAAACAAGAATCCTCAGCAAACCTTACAAGTACACAACACAGGCAGCACATACCATAAAACATATATCCAAGTGTCATTTCTGTGTTAAATGATCAAACAACTAAAACATCAAAAATCAGTTCATCGAGACTAAAGCATCGAACATTTTAATTATTGAAAGCTGACTTTGTCAAATTTCAATGCACTGAATCACAATAGTTTGCCAACAGCCATGATGTTACTATCTTACATATTACTTTTGGTATGTATAACATGATGGTAGTAAATATTTATATTCACTGCAACTAACACTCACCTGATGGCCAACTATTGCAATCTGATGCTTTGGACTGACAACGTTGACTTTTTATAATTAAAATGTTTGATGCTTTCATCTCGATGAACTGAAATCCGATGTTTTAGTAGTTCCATCATTTAACATAAGCCCCCCCAAGAGTTACATTGTCTCACATCAAAAGCACATAAGGTAAACCTTCATACAATCTGACATCCTAGTTATAGGTGACTCCATACTGAGACACACTGATGCACCAGTTGCTAAGTTATGCACATCGATGGTCTCTGTCAGTTGCCTATCAGGTGCCAGGATTCATCTCTTCACTCATGCAATCAAGTCATTGTAGCACAGGTACATGTATGACACAGGTAAAGTGCACATGGGTGTAAATGGCTTGAGATGTATTTCTTTGGACTATATAAATGATGGAGTGCTCAAAATATGTGTCCAAGGCAGGTATGAATCTAGCCTTGAGTAGTATTCTGCCATCACCAAGAAAGATGCTGCCAAACAAACAAAACATCATTGACTTCAACAATTGGATTAGCTTCTGATGATATTCAAAGGGGTACAATATATAATTGTCTGGAATGAGATGTTCCTAGCTGCTTTGCCAGGGGTGGCCTGCACCTCTACCCCAAAGGCTTTCATATTTTATTTATTTATTTATTGACATTTGTTAACCAGGTTGGTCCAACTGAGCCATGGGCCCATTTTCAGTGGAGACCCGAGGAGAAAAGCTCAGGATACATTAACATTTAATCAAAAGATAGCAAGGGAATAAGTACAGTAGATGAGAAGTAATTACATAACGTTGAGATGATAAATAATAAAATACATATGTACACCATTTTGGCATATTCTTTGTCCAACCCCATAGTGCCTTTTTAGGCAACATCATCTACTATAGCTTCCAATGCAACAAAAGAGAATCCAGAAAATATACAGCTATTGCTGCTCAATTTTTGGAGGCTTAATGAAAACCTCCACTCTCTACAAACATTCCTTACCCTGGAACACATTAATGCATGCATTGTGATGGAGAGCTTGTTCAAGAACAATGTGAAAACACTCCATAAGTGCAGGGTTTCAATACCTACCACAATCTGAGGCTCACCACAACAGATGAAGACACTAAAAATCACCTCCACACTCTTCAAAAAAGGTAATGACCCAGAACTCCTCAACATCCAACTTACTATCAGCAAACCCCCTTATATATCATAGGGTCCCTTCTATATCACCCTCAGCACATAACTCGTATTCATGGAGTCCCTATGCTTTAAGCCAAATACCATTCTCCTCAATGACCTCAGATACTGAACCCTCAACTTGGAGCCTTCATCCTTAAATATGTACACTCACATAGCCAGTCTAATGGCAGACAAGTTAAGATAAAAAATTATCCCCTCCCTCCTCCTATATTTACAGACTAAATGCCAGTGTCTGTATGCCCTCCCCAAATCTCCCAAGAACAAGTCCTCAAATCACTATCCAAAGCAAAGAACACTATTTGTATGAGACCAGGTAGCATAGCAAGTGTGCGTCTGGTAGCCTGAGACAGGACTTACCCAACTAGCTACAAAGGCAGAGTGCCTGTGGACCCAGGTAATTACAGACCAATATGCCTGACCATCTTCATTTGTAAGGTTATTGCAAGGATATAATCTATTTATATGTATATGTGTGTATATGGATTCACTTTATAACCTTGAAATACTGAAATATCGAATTTCAGTATCTCGAGACTATAAAACCGAATCCACAAAACACCGACACAAAAAAAACGCAAAATTCACAACACCGAAAAAAAACGCACACAGTATACCACGCATACACCACAACACCCACATCACAACATAAACAAACAAAACTACACACATATACACAACTCATACACACATAAGCGTGGGACAAGCCCAACTGCACGCCCCTACTTATATATACTAACTCCGAGATCGCACAAACACAAAACAAAAGCCAACTCACACACACAAATTCTCCGACCCCTCACACACACATCAAACACATCAGCACACTCACACACACTCTAAGTCCCACTCAAAACCCTTAGAAAACACTTACCTGACATAACACCTACATCCACACACGGCACCGCGCACCATCAAAATACAATCCTGGACATTACGCAGCGTAAGGTCATAACAGCGAATTCGACATATATTCGAGTTCGCAATTATGACCTTTCGCTATTTTTAACATTCGGCTTTATAGTCTCGAGATACTGAAATTCGACATTTCAGTAATTCGAGGTTATAAAGTGTTTCCGTATATATATATATATATATATATATATATATATATATATATATATATATATATATATAAAATTTTATATATATATATATATATATATATATATATATAATTTTATATATATATCTATATATATATATATATATATATATATATATATATTTATATGGTTTACTATCAAAAAGTAGAACAGCAGTTACATGAATCTGGAATAGATGAATGTGACTTTTCCAGTTACCGTACTGTTGATGTGCAAATGTTTGAATACACATTATCGAGTGGTATTGTGCATTCGCTAATGTGCATTCAATATTATAACAGATCGCACTACAGTGGGGATCAAGAAACTGTAGTGTGGTCTCGGAGTTGGAATATATCATTTGCAGGGGTGTAGGGGGTGCAGGGGGGCTTGCCCTCTCTGCAAAACTGTACACACTTGTGCTGAAGAAGTACAATTCATATAGTAGCTTTAGGGCAAATGCTGAGGGTCTGATATCACCTCACAACATTCCAAATTTGGACTAATGCAGCCGTCAGAGTGATGAAGTTCAATGTTCCGTATGAGTGACATTGCCAAATTCGGAATATCGGTTCGATCAAGTAAGTGGACTTTTTTTTTTGATTTTCAACTTTTTGATAGTAAACATGTGTGTATATATATATATATATATATATATATATATATATATATATATATATATATATATATATATACATTTCATGTAGTAGACAGATTGTATGTGTTTGTGTGGAGAATGGTATGTGTGTGTGTGTGTGTGTGTGTGTGTGTGTGTGTGTGTGTGTGTGTGTGTGTGTGTGTGTGTGTGTGTGTAGCAGTACTGCGAAATTCAAAACCTGCGGTATTCGAGGTTTTGAATTTCGCGGTTTTCAGATTTCGTTGTTGTATGGATTCGGCTTATTGGGCTCAAGATACTGAAATTCGAGATTTCAGTATTTCAAGCTTCTGAACTGAATCCATATATATATATATATATATATATATATATATAGACATATATATATATATATATATATATATATATATATATATATAGATATAGATATATATATATATATATATATATATATAGATATATATATATATATAGCTATACAGATATATAGCTGTATAGATAGGGATTCACTTTATAATCTTGAAATACTGAAATATCGAATTCCAGTATTTCGAGACTATAAAGCCGAACTTCTTAAATAGCAAAACTCCAGAACTGCAAATCTGGAAATGTCGAATTTGCGGTTTTGGTGGTGCACTATGGGATGTGGGATGTACTGTGTGCCTGATTTAAGTTTCCCATGTGGATATGGTTGGAGATTAAGGTAAGTGAATTTTTTTATGGGTTTTGAGTAGGGATTTGAGTGTATCTGAGTGTGTTCGGAAGTTTTAGGTGTGGGTTAAGGTAGGTAGGTAAGAGTATGAGTGTGTTAGTGTTGAAAGTGGTGGTGTTTGTACATTTGTGATTTGTGTGTGTGTGTGTTTCTGTGCAAGGGGACTGTAGTGTGTAGTGGTGAGTTTACTATCTTTTTCTGTTTGGTGCGACCTTGGAGTTAATATATATAAGTAGCATGGGGGTGCAGGGGGGCTTGCCGCCCTTCTTATATGTGGGGTAGGTTTATTTATTTTTATTGTTGTGTTTGTGTGTGTGGTTTTTTTTTTGTTTCAATGTGCGGAGGCTGGTGTATGTGTTGTGTGGTGTACGGTGTGTGTACATTCGATGTTTTGCATTTCCCTGTTTTCAGGTTTCGGTGTTTTGGTTTTTCAGCTTTATAGTCTTAAGATACTGACATTCGATATTTCAGTATTTCAACATTATAAAGTGAATCTATAGAAAGACGTATAGTTAGATTTTGCACTGGGGCTTAATGCTGTTAGAAATTTGGTTGGTATTTTTACATTTCTGGAGAATGTGGTACATTCACTTCTTATGTCATCATGTGATATGATTCAAAGCAATGTTTGAGACTCAGGACAATGCAGATATCTGAATTAGGTTCACTAAATAAAAAAGAAGGCTACAGTCAGGATTATGGCTTTTGAAGAGCTTTATGGGATATGGTAGGGATTACACTTTTCATATTTCCTGGCACTTGTAAGCTTTCTATGTGTTCTTTCTTGTTTTCTTACTTTACTGTAATGAGAACCTCACAGTTTTCCCTGATTTGGAGGAAGTTTCTTAATTTCAGGCCTGATTTACCCCAGCACATGATGTACTTGTTTTTGGAGGTATTTTCTTATATTCAGCCTTGATTTACTCTTTCATACAATTTTCTGAATCCTCCTCATCACACATGATTTTCTACTGTCTAGTGCACAGAAAAACATGCTGCATGATCAGCATACAAGTGGCACCAATAATTTTAACTGATTACAGCCAAGTGCGTCTCCAGGTGTTTCTGTAATTACCTCCTACTGTGCCTCTAGGCATCAAATATTGCTTGTTCATGTTTGCATTAATAATTCCAGAACCATGCCTCATACAAGGTATCAGAATATTTTATCTTGAAGCATTCATGATGACAATCACAATTGTATTGATATTTGACCTCTCTCAATGAGTATTTGTTACAACTGTAAGGTGATAACTTAATTTTTAAGTGCTTAAGCCACACCCATTAGGAGTTAAAGGTACCCATTCAAAAGAGCTGTACTGTAGAGAATAAGTTAAGAAAGGGGACAGACATCTTACATATCCTACTTTCAAAAGAAAAAATAAATGGCTTGGTATGACAGAATTTTGCAATAAAATTCATTAATGTGTATAGATTTTACAGGGTCTCTTTGATAATGTGCGTATATTTTTCATTCTTTTTGTCACTCTGATTTTATTAAACATGAGTTTCTGAATAGTATCCCACATTCTTATTGGAAGATGGGAGATTTATGTGTTATTTGGTATTCATGTTTTATGGTAATTAGATATCTAGATTTTTAGCTGGATGTTTTTATTTTACAAAGACCTTGTTCATATTTTCAACATCTTTAGGTTGAGATGCATGGATTAGATAAATACATGCCAACAAGTGCATTATATTTAAGAATGGGTCTGATATGATATGAGTAAAAGAGAATTAAGACTTCTTTGGATCTTATAGAGTTGTTTTGGAAATTAGGCCAGATCAAAAAGCTTCCAAACTACTGTGGAGATATGATGGTCAAATGATAAGAAATTATCAACAAAAGTGCCCATATTTATTACAACAATATCTGACTTTAGGAGTGTATCTCCTCTATGGTAAGTGAAACAGTTTTGTTTACCAGAATGAACTATGCTGAATTTTTTTACATTTAATTTGAGACCATTGTCCTTGCACCAATTGTTAACTTGATCTAACTCATGCTGGACCGATTGTGACTCAGATGAAGATCAAATAACAGCATCCAATTTACATTTGTCTGTGAACTTAGTTAACCATAGGCCAGAAGTCATGGCATTTAGGTCCAAAGAGTTCATTATCCCACTGTAATCTGCCCTCATCAGGCCAATCATAGAGTACTTTGGTATGTACCTGAACAGGCATTTGCAGTAACTAGAGCAATGTCAGATGCTCCTTACAAAAAGAATACAAGGCATAACAAACTTGCCTTGCAGAGAGTTCTTTAAAGACCATTCCCTCTACTCAATCTCAAATAGATTGCTGATGGAAATCTGTGTCTGGCTTACAAGGCATCCATAAACCCCCTGCTTATGAATCTCCTACATATTCATAAGTCAAACAGTACCAGAAATACAAGGTATAGGGATCTGAATTTTGTCTGTGGCTTAAACAAAACATGCTGGAAATACAGGTATGTGTCCAAGGGACTGCCTCTCCAATGGAACAGGCTTCACATCCATGTGACACTGAGGTTGTCTATTACCCAATTTGAGCACAGCCTAGACCAGTGGATGGGGAATAGGTATTTACACCAGGCATGGCACCCATGTCCCTTATGGATAGAGGTAACTTGTAAATGCCTGATCCTCAGTGTCCTATTTGGATACAGGACATTATTATTCTTTTGGGACACCATGGCATGGGTGCTGGCCGGATGGTTTGAGAAATAGATGCCAAATAAGAGATGGCCCAAAACTGAGCCCTGAGGTACATCACTGGTACATTTTCTGCTTTCAGAACTGACACCTACTACTCTTATCGAATGTATTCTATCAAACAACCAGTTATCTATCCACCACACAATACAATTATTTATATTCAGATTTAAAAGTCTTATCAATAATGCTTGCATAGGAAGTAGTGTCAAAGGCATTGACCAGGTCTAGATTTGTGTTATGCACTGTAATAAACCTCATCCCCTGCTTCAGTTATTTTTTTTCAAATACATTAACAAGGCTAAAGATGCAAGACCTTCCTCTGACAAAGCCAAATTGGTGAGGGTCCAGTGTTAAGAGATTTTCAATGTCTATATTAATGAAGTCTGTGAAAATATGCTCCACAGCTTTACATATGAGGCTGGTAAGACTAATGGGTCTATAGCTGCCAGGGTCCATGGTTTGGCCACACTTGTGTAATTACATTGGTTACGTCCCAGGCTTCAGGAATGAAACCAGTAGAGGGGTTTAGATTATAAAGGTTAAGTAAGTGTTGAAAAAAGCCATATTTGTCACAGATAATCAGGCAACCTGGTATGTTATCAAGGCTCATGGATGAAGTATTCTTAGTTTTTGAGAGGGTTGAGAAAACTTGTTCCATAATAATTTAAGGAAGTGGTTGGAATTGTGGAACCCGTGGAATAGCTATACCATTATGTGGTATAAAATTTGCACTAAATTTGTTAGCTAGGATATTAGCTATTTCCTTTGTGCTAGACAATGTAGTATTATTGTATTCCAGCTCTGAACATAGCTGGGTGTTATTTCTAACTTCCTGACATAATTAAAGAATGTGATTACTCCGAAACAAAATATGCTAGCAATTAAAGAATGATCTGCTGTTATTGTTGGCTTTCTTGTCTATTTTAAGTTCATACTCAACTTTGAGCTTGCCAATGGTTCCCTTAAGCTCTTTGTTTGTTTGCTTAAGTGTGCAGTTAACGTAGACAGAATAAGACCTCTTATAAGCATTAGGCAGTTTCTTTCTCTTATCATACAATTTATTTATATGGGTATTTCATCACAAAGGGTTGTTATTAAATTTAGCAATCCAAAGAGAACAAAAGGTTCTGTCCCAAGTTAACCAGTCCTCCACTTCAAAATGAATCACAAAAATATTCCAATGAACCGATTGACAGAGGGTATAAGGAAAGTGATATTACCGGTAAGTTAACAGTGGAAGGAGTGGATAGGGGAAACAAAAAGCATACCTATTTTACAAAGCATTATATGCAACATAATACTGTTGCATCTAGGGTGGACGGGCACACACAGAATTGTAGTTCTAGATTATGTATTACTTTTATATAAGATGTCTCTCAGATTTGTAACATTGTGCGGAAGAATTGGAATATCTTGACAGTGAATGACAAGATAAGACAAATTGTTAGGACAGTTCTGTCTTTCACTTTTAAGAATAAAAAGAATCTGAAACATATGTTATGTTATGATCAAACATCAACCAAAAAGGTGACCTAAGAGAGGACTGGTGCTGTTAGCTGTAGGAACTGTACAGTTTGCACTTTTGTTGAAAATGGGAATACTTTTTTTACATCCAGACTCTGGTAGGAAATTGTCTTTCTGTTTTACCATGACTATTTTACTTTATATGCTGATTGTTCAAGTAGGGATTTGGTGTATCTTGATAGATGCAGGAAATGTCCAGGTTTTTATCTTGGGAAGACCACCAGCTATCTCAGAGAAAGAATAAGTGAAAATGCGAGTGAGATCTATAGGGGAGTTGTTATAAATGCACTAGCTAATCATACAGATCATGTCTTTGCCTTTCAGGTTATACACTTAATGAGTTTTAATAGATGTTTGGGTGACACCAGGAATAAGACAAAGCAGATAGAAGTGCATTGGATCATTACCTTGCAGTCTGACAAAGACCATAGTCTTAATGAGTATGTTTCTTTAAGGCTCATTTGGGTTCCAGGAGTTTGCATAGGTAATTCCTGACTGGTTATGTAGCTTAACTACATGTTTAGATCCGTTATGCGTAGCAGTTACTTAATGGTCTGATGAAGCATCTGTTTGTAGATGTGAAAGTGCTTACCTTGTTTATACGCATTTTTCTTTCTTTTTATATGGTGTTTTAAGTTTGGATTAAATCATTTTTAACCTGCATAGTGAGACCACATTCCAGTCTGCTTTTTTGCTGTTTTTGTTTTAAAATTTCTTATTATACTTGCTGTGGACAGGAACCACCTTATCACTACAACTATTTAAGTGTGAAGAGACGTTAGAGGCATATGTAGCGGCTTTAGGAATGGAATCTTTCAGAGGAAGATTACAGCTAAATTTATTTACGTTATCAAGCAATTGAAGAAGGTTTGCTTGTGAAAACTCCCTAAAAAGAACTATTTACATAGGGAACAGACACCTACAAAGTACTAAATAAAGGCAAGCTTTGATCTAAAGGAAAGAGAGAAGGAACAAGAGCACCATAAACAAAGTGAAAATGTAGCAGTTGGAGTCAACAAAATGCTACAATGCCTCATAGCGAGGAAACTCACAGCCCTCAAAAAATCAAGGGCAAATCTCAATAGAATCAGGGACAAATCCAGAAATAGTCAGGACAATCGGGGTCATTTTTCAAATATTAGTACTATTAATGAGACATTGACAGAATACGAGAATGTAAATCAATATACATTTTCTGAAGTAAAAGTCATCTGTAACTAATTATTATCATTATTTTTTTGTGTAATTCACCACTTTTTCTTCAGAAGTCACCACTTTTTGGAGGAATAAATCTGAGTCAAAATAACGGACAGTTGATAGGTACAGTGAGGATTACTTCTAGAGACAAGGAAATTGTCTTTCTGTTTTACCATGACTAGCCTGTCCTAAAGAACTGAGTATAATTCTGGAGGAATTACTGGGAAAGGGCATCACACTGGTAAAAAGAAAAGTTCAGCAGATAGATATCAAAATGATTTGTGAGATAACAGATGAGGGGCCATGGACTGCTTGCACTTCAAATAAGGCAGAAGCTGGAAGACTTGTTTTAATTGTTTATGCTTATTACCTAACTATTGCACATGCATGCCTTGACAAGCATTCCAATAATGGTCATGTCTTGAGAACATTGAGAAGACATAATTTACTTGCTCAAATTATATAATCCTTCTGCACCTCTTTCCTTATTACTTGCAGAGTAATACATACCAGCTCCCTGAGGCTTGTCGATGGTCCCAGAACAGGCCCCTTCTTTTTCCTCAGGGAGAGGTGAGCAAGTCAAGATCATTATCTTTCTATTCTATCCTCAGCTAGCTTTCTAGTGGACAGGCTAAAATTTAGTCCTGGTTATCTCAGAACAGGTAGCTGCTCTGCCCCTGAGCTAGCAGTCCAGGTTGGACATGGTATATGGTCTGGTTTTGCAATATTATGAGGTATGATAGTAAACCAACAAACTCCCTAATACTGGGTGATTTCAACTACCCTGCCATTAATTGGAAAAACTACTCATGTACCAACACCGTTGCCCAATGGTTTTTTGAATTCACAAATTCCAATGCCCTGGATCAACTAATCCATAATCCCACCAGGGGCTCCAATATCCTAGACCTGGTCATTACCAACATGGGAGATCGATGCTCCACACCTATGGTCACCCCCTCATTGGTCAGGTCTGACCATAAGCTAATCACCCTTAACATCCACATCCCACCCCACCCCCCAGTAAGGAAACCTCCATAAAAAACTTTTTCAAAGACAACTTCATGCTACTCAAGTCAGAAGTGACAAACTTCATGACACCCATGCGGATGGGAACTGAAAGTTCGACTGCTGACTCCTACACTAAGGCACTGTATGAGCACATCCACTCATGCATGAATCGTGCCATCCCAAATAGAACCAAGATGCTCTCCTCCAAAAAAAGGAAGCCAGTCTGGTGGTCCCCTGCCATAAACAAACTTTACAACAAAAGGAAGAAACTGTTGCAGAAAAGAGGAAAATCTCAGGATGCAAAAAACTCCCTTACCAGCCTCAGTAAGAAGCTGAGATCCCCTCATAAAACCCTCCAAAGTTAGTTATGAAAATGAAAATAAAATTGCCAAAGATTCCAAACACAACCACAAGGCATTCTATAACTATGTCAAGAATCTAAATGGCAATGCTCAGATCTGCTCTGAGCTACAACACAATGGCATTAAATATACTGATCCTAAGGATATTGCCAATATCCTGGCAGATCAATTCAGTGTCTACTTCACCCCCCTCTCACCCTCTAAATGGCCCATCTCAATACCAGAAGATTGCCAAATTATTGTAATAACAGCCAGACACGTAAAAAACGCACTCTCCAAAGCTAAGAATACAGCATCCATGGGGCCAGATGACATCCCGGGCTGTGTACTACATGAACTACAAAATGAACTGGCACCTCACCTAAGTGTCATGTTTAATCATAGCCTGACATCAGGCTTCATGCCCACTGTGTGGTGCACAGCTACAGTTATCGTACTCCACAAGTGGGGATCCACTTTGGATCCCGGGAACTACTGCCCCATCAGTCTGACGAGCCTGATCTGCAAGGCCATGGAACTTATAAACAAAGACATTGCCAACCTTCAAACACTCGACCCACACGCTCCAGGGATCTAAACCTTGTCATCACTATAAACAAAACATGCTGGAGGGATAGGTTCCTGACCCAGAGACTCCCCAGACTCTGGAATAGACTGCCCATACATGTCAAGCAGAGCGCCTCTTTGGCCCTCTTCAAAACCAACCTTGACGATTGGATGGGAGAAAGGAAATTCACCCCAGGGATCACATCAGTCACCCTGCTAGACAGGGGTCCAGAGAAGTAAATAGTGTGGGAAGAAATAGCCAGGGAATTGTTATGGCTAAGCTTGTATAGGCTCTAGGGCCAATAGCCTAGTACCAACCTATGAACCTATGAACAATAATTGAGAGAAGGAATTACGAGGGAAGAGCGGCATTATTAGAAAATGAAGGCCATATATCATATCTTAGAATTAAGGATGTTTTTCATCTAAAAATTGGTTGTTGGCTGATGAAAAGGGCTGCCAGAAAGTTTGACAGTGTATTAGAGAATGGAAGTATTTAACAGGGTGTTACAGAGGTGTAAATTTAGGGAGAAATGGGGGACCCATCTGCAGAAGGCTAATTTAATCATTTAGGGTAGACTAGACAATGTACCCCATTTTATCACAAAATTAGTAAAAGGAATTTTTAACATATTTTTGAGGCTCACATTCAGTTTTTCTGTTCATTTTCCTAATAAGATATTTAGTCTGTTACTGACAATTGTTGCAAGTTTCCTTTATTGTTAACTTTCCTAAAATGATGAATTTAGACTGTAATAGTCAGCTTTAAATCCCTCCATCTATCACTTCAACACAATAACTTTGTAAGATTTTCTGCAGTGGCCTACTGCTTTCCTTCTCCCTCTGCCACTATGGTACATTTGTTTTCTTCCTTTAAAAGTGTATTTTTCTATCTGTGCTATCAGCAGACCAGTAAAATTTAATGTGAGTTGACATACTTCCTGCAGTGCAATAGCATTTAAGTAACTTACATTATAGAGGTTTGTATGTTTTGCTGAAGGCCTGATTTGCATAAAACATCTATAAACAGCTGAGTCAGCACATCTATAAACAGCTGAGTCAGCATTTTACAAAATGTATGAATTATTCATTGCAGCACCATATTTAAGATGAACATCATGAATTGACAGATATAATGTGCAGGTTTCCATTAACCTTTATATGTATATTATATATATATATATATATATATATATATATATATATATATATATATATATAGACAGAAGGAAGGTTGGTATATTATGTGTGCAAGAGACCAGATGGAAGGGGAGTAAGGCTAGGTGCATTGGAGGTGTGCTCAAATTGTTTTATCATGGTGTGGATGGGAGGAGAAATAGCGTAGGAGTTATCCTGAAGGAAGAATATGCTAAGAGTGTTTTGGAGGTGAAAAGAGTGTCAGATAGAGTGATGTTTATGAAGCTGGAAATTGATGGTGTAATGATGAATGTTGTTAGTGCATATGCTTTACAAGTTGGGTGTGCGATGGATGAGAAAGAAAAATTTTGGAGTGATTTGGATGAAGTGGTGATGAGTGTACCCAAGGGTGAGAGAGTGGTGATTGGAAAAGATTTGAATGGGCATGCTGGTGAAGGGAACAGAGGGGATGAGGAAGTGATGAATAGGTATGGTATTAAGCAAAGGAATGCAGAAGGTCAGATGGTAGTGGATATCGTGAAAAGGATGGACATGGCTGTGGTGAATACATATTTTAACAAGAGGGAGGAGCATAGGGTGACATTCAAGAGTGGAGGAAGATGCACACAGGTGGATTATATCTTATGTAGGAGGGCCAGTTTTAAGGAGATTGGAGACTGTAAAGTGTTGACCGGGGAATGTGTAGTTAGGCAGCATAGGATGGTGGTTTGTAGGATAACGATGAGCAAGAAGAGGAGGAGGAGTGTAAGGGCAGCACAAAGGATCAAATGGTGGAAATTGAAAAAGGGTAATTCTGAGGTGGAGTTCAGGGAAGAGTTGAGACAGGCAATGGGTGGCAGTGAAGAGTTACCAAATAGCTGGATAACTACAGCAGAGTTAGTAATGGAGACAGCTAGAAAGGTGCTTGGGATGACATCTGGACAGAGGAAAGACGACAACGAGACATGGTGGTGGAATGAGGAAGTACAGGAGAGTATACAGAGAAAGAGGTCGGCAAAGAAGAAGTGGGATTGTCAGAGAGATGAAGAAAGTAGACAGGAGTATAAGGAGATGAGGTGCATGGCAAAGAGATAGGTGGCGAAGGCTAAGGATAAGTCATACAAAGAGTTGTATGAAAGGTTGGACACTAAGGAGGGAGAAAAGGACCTGTACCGATTGGCTAGACAGAGGGACTGAGCTAGGAAAAATGTGCAGCAGGTAAAGGTGATAAAGGATAATGAGGGAAACATACTCACAAGTGAGTAGAGTGTGTTGAGCAGATGGAAAGAGTACTTTGAGGGGTTGACAAATGAAGAGAATGTGAGGGAGAGAAGGTTCGATGATGTGGGGATAGTGGATCATGAAGTGCAATGGATTAGCAAGGAGGAAGTAAGGCTAGTTATAAAGAGGATGAAGAATGGAAAGGTTGTTGGTCCAGATGACATACCTGTGGAAGCATGGCGGTGTTTAGGTGAAATGTCAGTTGAGTTTCTAACCAGATTGTTTATTGAAATCTTGGAAAGTGAGAGGATGCCTGAGGAATGGAGAAAAAGTGTTTTGGTACTGATTTTTAAGAATAAGTGTGATGTGCAGAGCTGTAGTAACTACTGAGGGATTAAATTGATCAGTCACAGCATGAAGTTATGGGAAGGAGTAGTGGAAGCTAGGTTAAGAAGGGACATGATGATCAGTGATCAGCAGTATGGTTTCATGCCAGGAAAGAGCACTACAGATTCGATGTTTGTTCTGAGAGTCTTGATGGAGAATACAGAGAAGGTCAGAAGGAATTGCATTGTGTTTTTGTAGACTTAGAGAAAGCATAAGACCTGGTGCCTAGAGAGGAGTTGTGGTATTGTATGAGGAAGTTGGGAGTGCCAGAGAAGTATGTAAGAGTGGTACAGGATATGTACGAGGGTAGTGTGACAGTGGTGAGGTCTGCAGTGGGAGTGACGGATGCGTTTAAGGTGGAGATGGGGTTAAATCAAGTATCAGCTCTGAGCCCTTTCTTATTTGCAATGGTGATGGAGAGGTTGACAGATGAGATCAGACAGGAGTCCCCGTGGACTTTGATGTTTGCAGATGACATTGTGATCTGTAGTGAGAGTAGGGAACAGGTGGAGGAGACCCTGGAGAGATTGTGATATGGTCTAGAGAGAAGAGGAATGAAGGTCAGCAGGACTAAGACAGAATATATGTGTGTGAATGAGAGGGAGGATAGAGGAATGGTGAGGACCAAGGAGTAGAGGTGGCGAAGGGGGATGAGTTTAAATACTTGGGATCAATAGTTCAGAGTAATGGTGAGTGTGGAGGAGAGGTGATGAAGAGAGTATAGGCAGGATGGATTGGGTGGAGAAGAGTTTCAGGAGTGATTTGTGACAGACGAGTACCAGTAAGAGTGAAATTGAAGGTCTACAAGAGGGTAGTGAGACCAGCTATGTTATATGGGTTGGAGACAGTGGCATTGACAAAAAGGCAGGAGTTAGAGCTGGATGTGGCAGAGTTAAAGATGTTAAGATTTGCACTGGGTGTGACAAGGGTGGACAGGATTAGGAATAAGTATATTAGAGGGTCAGCCCAGGTTGGAAGGTTTGGAGACAAAGCCAGAGAGGCAAGATTACGTTGGTTTGGACATGTGCTGAGGAGGGATGCTGAGTATATTGGGAAAAAGATGCTAAGGATGAAGCTACCAAGTAACAGGAAAAGAGGAAGGCCTAAGATAAGGTTCATGGATGTGGTGAGAGAGAACATGCAGGTGGTTGGTGTGACAGAGCAAGATGCAGAGGACAGGAAGAAATGGAAACAGATGATCTGCTGTGGTGACCCCTAACGGAACAGCTGAAAGAAGATGATATATACATATATATATATATATATATATATATATATATATATATATATATATATATATATATATATATATATATATATATATAGCTATAGATACACACACACACACACACACACACACACACACACACACACACACACACACACACACACACACACACACACACACAAATAGATATGCTAAAAAAGACAGCATCACCCTCAAACATTATGCATCTGTTTTAGAAAGGCTGATTTCAGCACTTTGTCATACAATGAACAATATTGTTTTAGAAAAACTTTAAATGCTTAAAACAAAGTATTCAATTAGGAGTTTCAAGTAAATTTGCATTTCACAGTACCAATTGTTCCTGGAAAACTGCAACTTTGTGGGAAAAACAAAACTAATTCAGTGACAGCTGTACCTGGCAGAAGAAGGTGATAGCCAAGTTCAGTTTTAAAAATATCAGCAAACTTAAAAGCTGCTTGATAATATTGATTAAATACTGTTCAAATGAGTGACATTTGACAATGCCTGAAAAAGGCTGAGTAAAGGATGTATTACCATCCATCCATCCATCCATTCATCCACAACACCTTTTCCCATTTTTGCACATTGGGTTAGGGTGTCACTTCAACAGTGACAATCATCTAGAGCCAAGGTTCAAGCCACCTGGTAGCTAGCCCTGCCACAGTTGTTCTTCAATACCACACACTTGTATGCACACTCACTTGCAGCCAATTTAGAGTGTCCAATCCACCTACTGCATGTCTTTGGAATGTGGGAGAAAACCAGAGCATTTGGACAAATCCCATGCCACTATCTTGCAGGAAGGCACTGGGGCATCTTGTAGGTTCCATGGTGTACCATTCAGCCCACCACTCACACTCAAATCTGACTACATGTTTAGGCATGGGGAGAGTGTGGAGCTGCTGCATCTAGCCTGAGCACTCCAGCCAAGTGCAGGCAAGGTTAGGGTAGCAGCCATGGAGAAGGAATTAGAGGGTGGGAGTGCAGGTTTGGGTTTCAAGCAGTGATCTGGAGAAGGTTGCTGATTTTAGGTTTAGTGAGGGGAAAGCTTCAGGTTTAGGGAGCAGGAGGGGAGTTTAGGGTTACAGAGTGATTGGGGACTTCAGGCTTATGGAGTGGGAAGGGAGTTCTATGGTTAGGGAGCTGGAATGGAGTTTTAGATTTAGATTGTGATCAGAGACTTTAGATTTAGGGAGAAGAGAGAGAAGTTTTAGATTTAGGGAGAGTTTGGGGATGTTAGGGTTAAGAAGGGAAGTGTTATAGTTAGGGTTAGAAACTGGGTGGGAGTTTTAGGGTTAGAGTTCAGATTCACTAAAGGTAGATCATGTCTGTTAAAAATAGTTGACTTCTTACAAGAAAGTTACCAAGGCCACGAATGAGGGAAAGACAGTGCATACCACCTACATTGACCTGGCCAAGGCATTTGACACAATCCCCCACACAGGTATTAATGAGAAACGTTCCCAGTCAGGAATTAATACCTACATTACCAAATGGGTAGCCAACTGGCTTATCGACAGGACACATACTTCAAAATGGGTGACTTCACCTCTAGCAAAAGACCAGCACAAGTGGCATGTAATTACTTTTTTTTTTTTCTGATTTATGTTCCACAATCCTATCTCTTAGCCTTCTTGTTGATTTAACAACATAAAAGCATGGGCATTGTTGCATAATGCTAAGTAAATCACATTATTAGTATTACATGTAGCTGTACAGCGAAGTTCAAATTTCTTCCCATTACATGGATGTACATATTCAGTTATTGTAACTATACTAGCACAACATACACAATTGTAGCAAGAGTATGTGTCTTTCTTATTATACATCATAGATTCTATTCTGTTTAAATTAAAGTCTTTATAACATAAACATTTCTTTGGACTATTGCAATTTCTATAGGTAAAATATGGTCTATCCAGAATCCATTTGCCATAACCTGGCATAGCCTTTAATATGTACCAGTTGTTATTAATAACTACTTGTGTACTTTTACTTGCCCTACTAAAAGTCATTAGATATCTCAGGGTATTATCAGACAATGGGCGTGTAGCATTAGTGCTGTCTTGGTTAGAAAAATAAGGCCTCGCTCTCCCTTGTCTCATATATATTATTTCATTTCTAGCTACATCTAAATCATTTAGATTATAGCCCCTTTCTAGGAGTTCATCTGTCATGTCTTGCATCTGTTTGCGGCATATTTTATCACGGGTATTTAACCTACTAACATGTAGGTATTCCCCTTGAGGTATGCCCTTAAAGACTTGCCTAGCATGCATGCTGGTTTTATGTAAATACTTATTTGCTTGTATATCTTTTTTATATATGCTAGTATCTAACCCAAATTCAGTCTTAGACAGAGTGACATCCAAGAAATTTATACTTGATTCTGAATAGTTTATTTCAAATTTTATAAAATTATTTGCACCATTCAAATATGAATGAAAATGTATTAATTCATCACTGGTACCATGCCAAACTAGGAAAATGTCATCCACGAAATGCTTATAGAATAATATTTTGTGTGTGTCTTTATTTACTTGGCCAAAAATGTTTTCTTCATCCCACCTACTTAAAGTTAAATTCATATAAGTGTTAGCAACCACTGTCCCCATAGCTATACCAGAAACTTGTTGGTATAGCTGTTTATTAAACACAAATATGTTGTTTTGCAGAACTAAATCCAAAATCTCACATATTGTTTCTATACGTCTAGCAGGAAAATGGCCACATTCCAACAATACTTCTCTTATCTTGTCTATTCCATATTCATGCAGAATAACAGTAAATAGGGATTTAATATCTAATGTTACCAATAAGAAATTCTTCTCTAAGCTTTCATTGCACCAGTTATATAACTGAGTAAGAAAATCCCCTGTATCTTTAAAGTAACTAGAAACATGAGTCAAATAACCTTTCAAGGACTTCTACAGATATACAGATAAAGGGTCAGTGGCGCATCCTCGGCCTTGATCCCTTGATTTATGTATTTTTGGGTGACCATATAAGATGGTTACTGTGGGACATGGAACAGTGAATAAATTAAAGATGTCAATATCTAGATCACCTAAAAGTTGTAAATCATATATAAAGACTTTCGGCTTTTCCTGGTTAGGGATCGCCACAGCGGAACTCCAGTTCGCTCATGATTGGCAGTGGATTTTTACTGTGCCGAGTTGCCAGCCCAACGCTCAACCTTAAAAGAAGGTTGTAAATCATATATAATCATATTAATTTATAACCATATTAATTTTAGTTATGATTTCATTTATATTTCTGTTATCAATTTAAATGTAGCTCTATCAAAGACTAGGTCATCCATGGCCTTGAGATAGTCCACTGTATTTATCAGCACTATGCTACCACCTTTGTCTGCTTCTTTAATTATCAAGTTCTAATTATTCTGAAAGTTCTTAAGTGCTGCAGTTTCTTCCCTGGTCAAGTTATACTTTTTTGTAGTGACTGCAATCCACAAAACGCTTATAGAATAATATTTTATAATAATAATAAATATTTATTCACTACAACAATTAATAGGGCTAGTTGCAGCACTATCACTTATCACTTTAGTATTATTAACCCAATCAAAGAGACACATAACATCGTGAATATGGCAATACAGGGCTATATAGGCTGAATGAATTTAATGAACCGCCTGTATGACAAATAGCAATTACTAACCAAACAATAGATTTGGATTTTATGAATCAACAAACATCTTGTAGTAGGAATAATAATTTAGATGCCCTGGCATCAACTCTCATTTAAATGTTTTTGTTGCAACTGTAAATTTAATAATGATAAGTATGGTTCTATAGATACTTTTTCTATGTTGGATAATGTAACAGCAGCAAATGTTGAAGTTGATGTTAATGGCCAAAACAAGGATAAATTAGTTGGTGTAGTAAATGCGTGTGTACTAAGTCAGTCAAATGAAAGTAACCCAGATGTCTGAATACTTTTTCAGATTGGGTTAATAATACTGAAGTGATAAGTGATACTGCTGTAACTAGCCCTATTAATTACTGTACATTGAATAGAAATGAAAGAATACCCTTGGAGAATGATAACTTAGATAGGGATATATTGTCTGATGTAACATGCAAGGGTTTTGTAGTGAATCTGTCTGATTACCAACTTACTGATACTGAGTTTTCCCTACTCTCTAAGGGCCTTAAATTTATTCCAACATGTACAGACAATGTAGTAAATGCAGTAAACTGATTTAAAGATGTTTACACGTAATCTAAACTTGAAAAATATTTTTAAGGACTCTAGCTCCAGTATAGGAAATGGATGTAAAATAAGTAGCACGTTCATACCTTATAGTGATCCAATTGTGACTGTGTTTAATGATATATGTGAGAAGCAAATTAGGGAAATTTATGATAGCAATCACTACAAAAAAAACATATAACTTGACCAGGGAAGAAACTGCAGCACTTAAGAACTTGCAGAACGATAAGAACTTGATAATTAAAGAAGCGGACAAAGGTGTTAGCATAATGCTGATGAATACAGTGGACTTTCTCAAGGCCATGGATGATCTAGTCTCTGACAGAGCTACATTTAAATTGGTAACAGATAGAAATATAAATTAAATCACCACTAAAATTAATATGGCTGTATATGCTATACAACTTTTAGGTGATATAGATATTGACACCTTTAATTTCTTCATTGTTCCATGTCCCACAGTACCCATCTTACAAGGTCTCTCAAAAATACATAAATCAAGGGATAAACCACCTACGAGGCCCATTGTATTGGGTTGAGGATGGGCCACTGAGTCTTTATCTGTATATCTGGAGAAAACCTTGAAATGTTATTTGACTCATGTTTCTAGTTACATTAAAGATATGGGGGGATTTTCTTACTCAGTTATATAAGTGGTACAATGAAAGTTTAGAGAAGAATTTCTTATTGGTAACATTAGAATTTAAATCCCTGTGTACTGTGATTCCGAATGAATATGGAATAGAGAAGATAAGAGAAGTATTGTTGGAATGTGGCCATTTTCCAGCTGGACGTATAGAAACAATATGTGAGATTTTGGATTTAGTTCTGCAAAACAACGTATTTGTGTTTAATAAACAGCTATACCAACAAGTTTCTGGTATAGATATGGGGACAGCAATTGCTAACACTTATGTGAAGTTAACTTTAAGTAGGTGGGAAGAAGAGAACATTTTTGGCCAAGTAAATAAAGACGCACACAAATATTATTCTATAAGTGTTTCGTGGATGACATTTTCCTAGCTTAGCATGGTACCACTGATGAATTAATACATTTTCATTCATATTTATTTATTTATTTATTCCAGTTTGATCACCGGGGAGGTCCACTGGGCTCAGGGAGCCCATTTTCAGTAGAGGCCCATGGAGAAAAGCTCCACAATACATAATTTAGTTACAAGAATAATTACAAAGAAACTTTGCATTACAAACAACAGTTAGCATTCAAAAAGAAAAGAGAACAACAATTACAATTTTGTTTAGGTATAAAAGGCAGGCATATAGCCTGGTGGCTAGATTTTACATTTCAGTTATTTATACAATGTACATATGTGAGGGAGGTTAGCTAGGTGAGACAGTTAGCCAGGTGTAAAAGAGGAGGAAAGCTTAAGAGGTATGGGGTGAAGAGTACAGCTGCATTTTCTGTTTAAATAAAGGTAAGAATGAAGAAGAGTTTTAAAGTTTTCAAAGTTGTCACAGGTCCTCAGTGAGGGGGGAAGCGCATTCCATTTTTTAGTGAAGGAGAAGGATAGCAGAAGCTGACCAGCTGGGCGCTTGGGTACTTGAACGGTGATTAGGTTTTGGTGGGTAAATCTAAGGGTTCTGTGAGGGGTATATGGTTGCAGGATATTGGATAGTGCAGGACACTTAGCAGGTTGGAACAGTAATCTGTGGCCAGTGGTGATTTGGAGAAAGTCCAGTTGGTTGGGGAGTTCAAGCCAATTTAATGAGTGAAGGGAGGAACAGTGATGAGAGGAAGAGTTGGTTTTGGTAACAAATCTGGAGATTTTATTGTAACATACTTCCAGTTTGGAGGAGAGTGTGTTGGATAAATTAGTAAGCAGATGGGCGCCATGCAGTAGAGAGAGAAGGAGATAGGTTGTGGCGAGAGTTAGTCTGGTAGCAGGAGAGAGGAAGTAGTTGTTTCTGTAAAGTAGGCCGAGTTTTATGTGGGTTTTTTTTATGTTCAGCTCGACATGAGTATTACATTTTAGGTGTTCATCAATGATGACGCCAAGACGTTTGGCGGAGGGAACGACCTTTATAATGGAGTTGTTAAGGCTGGTTATTTGGAATGAATTTTGATCAATAGGGGAGAATTTTGAAGGAGAGAATAGAAGGATTTTAGTTTTATTGGCATTTAGTGGGAGGTGATTTTGGAGCATCCAGTTTTCAGTCGCAGAGAAGGCTGTTTGTGTCAGTAATTGGAGATCTGTTAGGTTAGAGGCACAGCAGATCAACATAGAATCATCAGCATATTGCACAATATTGGCATTAGGTATGGCTTTGTGAAAGTCGTTAATAAAGATATTGAATAGTACTGGGCCAAGTATCGAACCTTGGGGTACTCCAGTGGGGGTAAAAAGAAAGGTGGAGGTGCCCTGGCCCCATTTTACAGCTTGGGATCTGTCTGAAAGATAGCTGGAGAGCCAGAAAAGTGTTTTGTGGGAGAGATTGAGATTAGACAGATGATTTAGTAGGTGGGTATGGGAGACGGTATCGAAAGCTTTAGATAAGTCCAGCAGAACTGAGGATACTATTTTACCAGAGTCATGGTCTAAATTGACCATATGTAAGAAGGAGAGAAGGGCAGTGTTGGTACTGTGTCATGGGTGGAAGCCGTGTTGGGTAGGAGAGAGTAGCTGGTGTTTGGTAAGGAATGGTAGGAGCCATTTTCATGAAGTTTGGAGATTGGGGAGAGGATGGCTATGGGGTGGAAATTAGAAGTGTTACAGTTTTTTCCACCCTTGTGAAGTGAAAGAATATAAGCAGCGTGCCATAGTTTGGGAACATAGGATTCTAGTAGGGATCTTTTGATCAGGATGCTGATAGGAAGAACACCACCATTGGTGACTATTTTTAAGAAGGTGGAAGGAATGCTGTCGGGGGCATTGAAGCAAGGCTTTAATTTAGAGAGAAGTTTCTTTATTAGGTAGGTGGAGACGGGTTTGAGTTCAAAAGAAGGGGGGCAGAGGAAGATTGAGTGGGGAGGGGTAGAGGGTTATTGTTGGTAAAGGTCTTGGTTAGCTCAGCAATAGAAGTGGTAAAGAAGGTATTGAATAGTGAGACAATTTTGAGGTCAGATTTGCTGATGTCGGGGCAGGGATTGTTTTTAGTACCTGGCCTAAGGAGGGAATTTATTGAATTCCAAAACTGTTTGGGGTTTTTTTTATGGTTTACTTGGATTTTGATGTAGTAAGACTTTTTATCTTTAATAACTTGTTTTTTTTTGGCTAGGTTTCTCAGCTGTTTATATTTAAGTAAGGTTTCTGGCTGTTTATATTGAATGGTGTAAATAATTTTCTAAAATTTGAAATAAACTATTCAGAATCAAGTATAAATTTCTTGGATGTTACTCTGTCTAAGACTGAAATTGGATTAGATACTAGCATATATAAAAAAGATATACAAGCAAATAAGTATTTACATAAAACCAGCATGCATGCTAGGCATGTCTTTAAGGGCATACCTCGAGGGCAATACCTACATGTTAGTAGGTTAAATACCCGAGATGAAATATGCCGCAAACAGATGCAAGACATTACAGATGAACTTCTAGAAAGGGGGCTATAATCCAAATGATTTAGATGTAGCTAGAAAAATGAAATAATATCTATGAGACAAGGGAGAGCGAGGCCTTATTTTTCTAACCAAGACAGCACTAATGCTACACGCCCATTGTCTGATATTACCCTGAGATATCTAATGACTTTTAGTAGGGCAAGTAAAAGTATAGAAGTAGTTATTAATAACAGCTGGTATATATTAAAGGCTATGCCAAGTTATGGCAAATGAATTCTGGATAGACCATATTTTACCTATAGAAATTGCAATAGTCTAAAGAAACGTTTATGTTATAAAGACTTTAATTTAAATAGAATAGAATCTATGATGTATAATAAGAAAGGCAGATACCCTTGCTACAATTGTGTATGTTGTGCTAGTATAGTTACAATAACTGATTTTGTACATCCATGTAATGGGGAAGAAATTTGAACTTCGCTGTACAGCTATGTGTAATACTAATAATGTGATTTACTTAGCATTATGCCAACAATGTCCATGTTTTTATGTTGGTAAATCAACAAGAAGGCTAAGAGATAGGATTGTGGAACATAAATCGGAAATAAGAAGAAAAGTAATTACAAATTCTCTAGCCCAACATATACAAGAGACAGATGAATTACACTACTTTTCTTTTTGTGTAATAGATATTCTTACTTTTAATATCAGGCGTGGGGAGTTTGGTAAATAGGCTGGATACCAGGGAATATGAGTGGATCATTTGTTTAAATGCTGATATATACCCTGGCTTGAATAAACAGGTCACAATCAAACCCATTTTGAAAAAGAAACAGCAACAAGTAAAGTAAATGGCAACTATTTTCTGTATTTTTGTTTCATGAAATATGTGTCTAAGTGGATATGTGTATATATATGTTATAATGCAATTCTAAGTAGAATATGGATATATCATCATATGCATTATTAAATATTTTTTGCCAGATAAAAAGTATATATCAATACTCAGTTTGATCTAGTTGTATACAATATATGTATGCAACTGGGGTATATGTAAGTGCAATATGACTATATTAAGTTCTTCAGTATCTAACAATCTTAAAGTTTTTGACTTAAAGGAATGTAATATGTTCCTTTAAGACTTCTTAATGAAAAATCTCATTAACTGCTATTTTTAATTATTTAAGTTTGGTTCATGATAGGTAGACTGTGTCATGCGTTTATTGGATTTTTCAGTATAAAGGATGTGGTATCCTGATTAGAATTTTATCTAACACTGAAGAAGGACTGTTGCCTGAAAGCTTTGTTTTAATAAAAGAATATTGGTACAGTGCTGTGGAACTTGCTTAGGCTTTGGTATTTTCATAGCAGACATTAATAGGATGCTCAGAAAGCAATGTCAAAGTCAAAAATAGTGACTGTGCTGCTTTCTAGGTTCTTGACTGGTTAAAGATAAATCCATCCATAAGTGGGAAAAGGGAAAGATTCATATAGTTGAGTCAATACTAAGTCATCAGTGTAAATTTACATTGTCAAGAGTACACACAAACAATTAAGCTCCTATTCATCAAATATGCAAAAATACATGCAAATACAGTGTTTTTGCAGGCAATATGCCCCTCCTTCACTCCACCCATCTTTAAATATACTGACTATCTGTATGGGGGGGCACATCAGCAAGGAGGTAACTAAGGAATTATAGAGGGGGTTTAGTTAGGATAATAGTTCTCTTATTGATAGCATCTGCCAATAAGGGACATGGGGGGGGCAGACTGGGGTTAAATTTATGATATCTCATCCAATTGTCAAGGCTTTGTTTGAATAGGGTCAAGGATGAACTCAGTTTTACATGGATGGGGAGCTTATTCCATACTGTTGGGATCCTTTGGGATACATATCTGTCTCTCCAGCATGTTCTGTTTATGTCACAAGTGAAGTTCAAATTCCTGGAGCTAGTGTTTCTGGTGCTGTTTATTTTGCACATGTGCAACAAATCTATTAGGGCCGGATCTGAGGAAGCTTTGTAAGCCAGACAAAGATCCTCTCTTAGTAGTCTGTAGGAGACTGAACACAGAGACAGAGCCTTTAGGCAGTCATTGAAGGACAGGATATTCATGCCATGAATTCCCCTGGTGAGAAACTTTTGTTATCATTCCAACTGCTGTGTTTAGTTAGACACATGCCAAAGGGGCATTGTATTCAGTAGTAGGTCTGATAAGGAGGGGTAGTGTAACTTCCTTGGACCTGGATGCCATAAACTTACCTATAACATGGGCAATATGGGCAACATAGAATGATTTTCTTACTGTCTTAGCAACATGTTGGTCAAAGGCTAGATTGCTGTCTAGATGTGTTCCCAGATCCATCCCGTAATACTGAATTGATTCTTAGGCATGTTTTATCGATGGAGTAATTAACTTTTGTTAACAGTTTCCCAAAGGGCATTATAATGCATTTTTTGGTATTGAGTGTTAGGCCATGGCTTTACTACCAGTCATTTTTCTGTGTTAAATCCTCTTGCAAGATGTTATTGACTTGGATGGAATCAATAATAGCTCCAAATTTACAGTCATCTTCAAACTTGGTGAAACAGAGTCCTTGAATGTTAGCCTCAACTTCTGAGAAGGAGATGCCAAAAAGGAGCTTGCTCAGCACAGAGCCCTGGAGTACTCCACTGGTGATAAGTCTATTGGTGGAAGTGTTCTAACCAATCCTGACTTCTTGGGTCCTGCCTATGAGCCAACCAGCAATCCAGTGAGTTACTTACATGGACTGTGAGAGAATCATAGTGGTACCTGGGTTGCAGTGACTGAGTGCATGCATGATATTGTAGATTCTGGCTCCATATAGGCAACTAACTATTATCTTCTTGTCTAACCTGATGAGTGGGGCACACAATAGAATCCCCAGTGACAAGAGTATCAGGTAACTTATATGCTTGCCTTGTGGGCTTTGCTTTTGGGAGTCCATTTGGTGTAGGCTTGTGTGAGATGTGCGGCGTCACTTTTGGTGTGTATTTTACTGATTGCTGAGGAAGTGTTGCCATTAGTAGTTGAGCTTTCTGAGTGCCTCCCAACTCAGAAAGACCAGGTAAATACCTTTTGTTACAAACATTTCTTACTGTAAGAACACAGCAAAAGCATCTCTCAAGCTTTGATTAAACAACTAACAAATAACAAACAATTACCAAACAACTAAGTTCCTGGCTAATTTGTCTTTTTGCAAGGCAGTTTGGAGGCAAACAAAACTAGAAAAGCTAGCAAACAGAGACGTTACTATTTTTTGCCACAAAATTAAATAAATGCTTTAAAAAATGCTCATAATAGTACCAATCATTGTATATACCAAGTGCAAGTGTGGTAAATCAAGGAAATATTCATAGTTCAACTTGGAAGGTTCTGGATGCAGTTGAAACACTTGAGAAGTGATGCATAGTTATCTGTACGTAAATACAGGGCCTTACAAACTTGTCCTATTTATAGTAGAGAAAAAAGGCTTGAAAACTGCATTTACATTAGCTGTAGGGAGCCATTCTGCAACAGCACCACTTTGTTCACTGAAATATGCCTGACACCATGCATTTCCTTGCTAATGATTTACTGATATGTGCATGTAAAAATCTTATTTAACTTTCCACTTGTAAGATGCAAGGTTTGGTATTGAAGGCAGATATGACTGCAGTATCATAGCCATATATTAATTTGTATGATGATATTTTAATAATCTTACCAGTGAAACATAACTACTTTGATTAATGTTTGAGAACTGCATGGCAGAGTTATAATATTATTTTCTTAACAGTGACCAACTGAATATCTACAAGTCATAGGAATTCAATTTGAAATATGCTTGTTTTTGATAACACTGCTAAACCACAGTATTTTGGATCTATCATGCTACATAATAAACTGGACAGTTTTGCTGAGACCCAAATACACTTGCAAAGAACTAAATAAAAATAAGAGTATAAAATACTCCCCCAGATTCAGCAAGCTATGCATGGTGTGCAGGAATAGTGCAGGAGCTCCTGGAGGCAATATGGCCACTGTGATATCCAGGAATAAGCTCCAGGGACATGCACAAGTGCTCCTGCACTATTCCTGCAGGAACACAGCTCCTGTATGCAAATTACCCCATTTGCAGGTGAAAACCATGCAGATGAGGTGTATTTGTGATACAGGAAGCTATCAGCCTGCCGTGTAGGATTATCGCAGTGTGCAGAAATGCACTCGGTTAGTAACCAAGTACATTTCTGCAAACTACAAGATGGAGCCATGACAGCTCCAAATAAAGGGTGTATAGTATGTGTAAAGCATGCCACTGGGCAAATATATAGCCACTGGCATGGAAAACAGTTGGGAAAAAAATGACATTTATTTTTTTAGGCGATTTTGGCTGTTTAAACGTAGGACAGAGGCACGCAAATGGGATTGGGCCGAAAATATTTAAAAAACCCCTGAAATAAGCATTCTAACCAAAATCACTATTTTGTCATTATACTCAATGGCAGGCAGAAGACGACATGGCCAGTGAATAGTGGTTGCTAAAGGGGAAGGCTCAGTGTGGGACCTGTAACTATGCATTAGCAGGAAATCCTATGCAAATGAGGGGAATGATACTGAATCCCAGATTTCCCCTCAGTGCTAGCCAGCACCCAACAGTGTAAGTGCAGGAATAGCATGGTTCAAGCCTAAGAGTTAGCTGACATCATAGGAGGGTATGTCAGGCATACTGTAAGCTTATTTGAGCCCTGTGGCTCGGGTTTGCCCTTAGCTTAGCAGAGCTAAGCAAGGGGGTGTGTCTGAGGCTGCCGAGCACTCTTTACATTGCCTAAGTGGGTGTGCGCACCGTGCACTGTATTTTAAAGGGAAAAAAAAAGTAAACCAGGAAATAGCAGCTCTGTGCACATTTGAGCACTGTGTTTGCACAGCACACCCCCGGGCTTAAACAGGAAGGCAATGGGAAGGGAAAACAGCAGTAGGAAGGTAATCAAGGAGAACTAGCATAGCTGAAAGGTGAAATGTATCAGAATCAGCCAATTACACAAGCAGCAGCCCAGCCCAGCCCAGAACACTACTATAAACTATGCAAACACCTTTCCCTCTGTTTTTTCCCACATACTCTACACCACCAGTGTATACAAGCAGGGACATTTTAACAAACAAAAGCAACAAAATCATAGGGGCTGCAGTAGCTATTGTACATCAACATGTGGAAGAGGCTGAGGGTGGTGAGGATGAGAATGCTGTTGACCAACCCACAGTGAGGAGACGGAGAAGAGTGTACGGACCCAGGGTAACCTAGCAGGGGCTACATGAGCTGGAGATAGTGGAGCGCTATAGGGTGTATAGGGACCCCCTACAGCAAATTGTCGAGCTGTGCCAGCCACGCCTGACACACAGAACTAACAGAGGGGAACCCATCCCTGTGGATACCAAGGTATGTGTAGGCCTAAGAATACTAGCCACAGGTACCTTCCAAAGACTAACTGGGGATATCATGGGGATCTCACAGGCATCAGCATCCAGGGTACTCCACCAGTTCCCAGATGCCATGTCAGCACATGCTTGTGAGCATGTGTATTTTCCCAACACCCGTGAGGTGTTGGCCAGCAATATCCATCTCTTCCACCAAATAGCAGACTACCTGAGGTAGTGGGTGCTATAGACTGCATGCCCATTTGCATCAAGCCACCACCCGGTGAGCAGGGTAGGGTCTACATCAACCGCAAGGGCTTCCCTCCATCAACTGCCAGGTCATGTGTAATGCCCAGGGCATTATAATGAATGTGTGTGTGTGCTGGCTGCGCTGAAAACTTTCACGACTTCCACATCTGGCACTTGAAGCAGCTGTACCAAGATTTCTCAATGGGGACATCCCTTATGGTCACCTAGTGGGGGATGCTGGTTAAGCACTGGAGCAGTGGCTGATGACACCCATCAGAAATGCACACACCCGAACAAGAACTCCATAATGAGCCACATGCACAGACCAGAATCATAACAGAGCTTGTGTTTGGGATGCTCAAGACATTGTTCCAGTGCCTGGACACGTCCGGTGGAGCCTTGCAGTACTCACCAGCTTCATGTACCCAAATTGTCATCGTATGTGCCATGCTATATAATATGATCCTGTGGAAACAGCTGCAGTAGGAACAACATGGGGAAGGGCCACACAGCCCCTCACCATTGCCAAGGCCTGCACAAGCACAGAGTGACTCAGAGGAGGAACAACCTGAGCCTGCCCCAGTAGACAGAAGGAGGCATGCTCAGTATGCCCTAGCATTGGCAAAGAGGCAACACATAGCACATACACTGACACAGTAGGGACCCAGGGAATAACACTTCTCTCTGACTCGCACACACAGTAAAAGGGATTCCAAACATGGCCCTACCTGTGCTTAACCATGTATAGGGAGTGTACTATGTGCATTCGACATGGGCAGCCCTTTAGCACCATCCTCAATACTGGCACAGCCACAACGTAAGTCACTTTTCCTACCAATTGCCAAATGGAGTAGTATGTGTTGTTACTTGTATCTATGGTATGGATGTGAGCATGCAAGGAAATTGGGTGGCTGAATGTGATGCCAGCAGATAGTAGACATCTGTAGTGGCAGCATGAGATCTGTAACAAATACTGGTGTCATAATAGTAGCCAGTACTAGACAAGGTGACAAAACCCACTGCAGGAAATATACTGGGCCACATGTGTGTCCATATGGCAGACACATGCCAGTCAGGGAGGCTCACATACCCAGTAACAGTCTCAGCCAGCAGGGCAGGTATAGACAAACACAAACAAAGGCTGTGCTAAGGCACGTAGTAACAGTCAGGTGTGCTGCCCCAATCCTATGTAGAAATGTAGTAACATTCAAGTCTGCCCCCCAATCCTATGTAGAAATGTAGTAACAGTCAGGTGTGCCCCCCAATCCTATGTAGAAATGTAGTAACAGTCAGGTGTGCCCCCGACCATACCTATGTAGACACGTAGTAACACACAGGTGTGCCCCCCAGTCCTATGTAGAAATGTAGTAACATGTATGTGTAGGTATAATAACAGTGGAGCACAGATTATCTGAGCTGGCCAAGGTAGCCAGATAGATTGTAGCATGTGTACAATATGCAGGTCTGCATGTGTTAGGTTGGTGTGTGTTGTATATTGTGTGAGAGTGGTCAGTATGTATGCATGGTGAGATTTGTCCTGGTGGCCATTGCCCAGTACTGCCGATGACAGGGCCAAGTCCTCACAACTGCAGCGCCAAACACAATGCTTCCCAATATAACATGTTCTAGTAGTAAGCCATTGTAAATGTTTGGAAGTAGTATGTGTCACCATCTGAAAGATGGACATGGCATGACTGTCAGCCCAGATATACAAGCAGTACACAGGGGAAAGTACCCCAGACAGACAGTGTCTCATATGTAACCATCAAATGGACACACCCTTGGAATTGTACATACAGATTTGCAGCACATTATCTGGGCTTGTCATAGGGAATACCAATTTCGTTTGGCCAAACACTGGCAGACCACAAAGGTCATAGGAATGATGTATTGAGAAACAGCTGATGTCCCTGCACAATCCAGCATAAGTGGAATGCCCCATGCATATCTGTGAGTCAGATGTAAGTAGTGTCCATAGCACACGTGCACCCAGTTCACCCAACCACCATCCACAGGTACCTCTCCGGTCTTATCCCTGCTGTTGGGAATGAGTACAATCTGACCCCACCTGTGTATGGCAATAGCAAAAGAAAACAACATGCAGAGCAGGTGTCCCATGCAGGTATTTCCCTAGCTGCAAGCAGCACCTTGCCAGCATCCACACCACTGGATGAATACAGACAGAAAGTATTGGCATGAACACCTTGCACACCTACCTTGTCACCCCAGGGGGAATATAGGACTGACAGAATGCATCAGCCTGCTAAAGCTGGACTGCACCACCACCAAATGGCCTACAGTCCTCTACCAAAGACCTGTGTCTCACCTATACTGCCAATGTCATGGGCTCCCAAATAACAACATAACACAGTCCACAGAATACAAATGCAAGGCCATGTAGACAAATCACAGTAACATGTCCAGCATGTCCTACTGCATGAACTGTGGGCCAACACCAGTTTATTGCTGTGATGAGGTGATAACTCTAGGAAAAATATCAGAGCATGTTCTCATAATGTATGGAAGAGGATAGAATAATAGGGGTGGGTGGGAGCATGTGCGGCATGGAATGTGTGAAGTCTGAAACTCAGACATGTGCATATGCTATCCCTGGTTGCAAACACAAGAATGGGTAGCTACAAACCTGCTTGTAAACCACAATGTGTAGGGGTATTGTCCAGAATTATGACCCCTGCCTCTGGGTAACCTGTGTGAATCTGTTCAGCTGTGAGGTATCACCACAGCAAGATATGGCCATACTTTCATGTCGATGGATGTACAAGCATGGGATCCTCTGCCACCACTGTACCAAGGTGCTGAACCATTTACACAGACTCAGCAGCAAGTGTCTGCAGCTTCCCCTCCAGAATGGCATGAGTGTGCAAGAATATGCAGGTGTCTGACCACAATACTGGACACAGCTGCATTCTCCCTGTGCTCCCAAGGGCATCACTGCAAGCAAATATGTCTACCTGACAGTACTTGATGACATAAAACGTCACAGTGTATAACAGTACACATGTCTGAATATCTCTGCTAACACCAGGACCATGTAGCAGAAGCAGCACAGACACAATTACCTACAGTAACCCACTCTTTGCCCATTTTGGCCCCATATTGTCAACTGATCTACAGATATCCTGCAGAAACAGTTTGCTAGCTGTAGGTGTAGAGCACAAAAGTCTGCACTGGAGTACAATCTACATGGAATGGATTCACACATTCAATACAGAAGGTCATACTGGGCATGCTCCCACACTTAGAGAAATGAAGGCTATGTCAGACAACAAAATACTGAAAGGTCATACTGGGCATGTTCACACACTTAATGAAGCCAATGTCTGGCAACAACAGTGGACCATACATATCGGACAGTCGCAGATGTTAGTGCATACACTCATCGGTATACACCAGTCATGCTTTGAACACACATTGCATAGGAATACACAAATATACCCAAGGACAACACACTATAATATGCCAAAAGTACACATACATAGATGTGTGGAAGAATGACAGTGACAAAGTGCCTTCCATCATGAGGCCTGTCCCACCCAGCACAAAGCCAATTGGCTAAAACCACCATAGACAGTTGCCTCTGAAATCCCTCAGCATTATAGTGTCTGTGATGCCAGTGCTAACTGTGCAACATGACTGTACAAGTTAGTACTCAGTAGTCATCTAGCAGTTGTATAAACGTACCTGTAGAATATAAACCTGTGTGTGCCTGAGTGTGGTGTGTCTGCCTCTAGATGAATGGGTTATGGCCCATGCACACACATTGCCCTCCCCATTGCCCTACTCTGGCAAGCCTGCTCATGTCCTTACCTTACCTTTGGGGATGCAGTAGCCCATTAATCTCTGTGGTGCATCCTATACCTGCTTAATGCTGTTGTGTGATATACTAGATAGGTAGGAGTTCTATTTACAGACATGGCAAGTGTGGATGTTTGTGTATTTGTGTGTGTGTTTGTGTAGGGATCAATGCTTTTGATGCCATTCACAGTCACTACAACCTCCATTGCCCTTCTTTGGCAAGCCTGCTGATGTCATTCACTTTGAAATACACCTTTGGGGAAGTAGTAGGCCAGTAATCTCCGTGGTGTGTCCTATACCTGCGTAATGCTGTAGTGTGAAAAACTAGTTAGGTAGGAGTTCTAAATAAAGCAGTTAGGTAGGAGTTCTATTCCCAGACATGGCAAGTGTGGATGTTTCTGTGTTTGTGTTTGTTTGTCTGTGTAGGGAGCAATGCTTTTGAGGCCATTCACAGTCATTACAACCTCCACTGCACTTCAATGGCAAGCCTACTGATGTCATTCACTTTGAAATACACCTTTGGGGAAAGAGTAGCCCAATAATCTCCATGGCGCGTGCTATAACTGTGTAATGCTGTAGTGTGATGTACTACTTAGGTAGGAGTTCCAATTCCAGACATGTCAACTGTGCAACTCTGTGTGTGTTTGTGCTTGTCATTCGTATCCTATGTGGAGGTGGCTATGAGTGTGTAACAACTGGACTCATGTGGAACAGGTTTTGCAAATTTCTTATATGGTGAGCCTATTATATGTCACAATGTCCACCTTACAAGGATAACAGATGTCAAACAGCAGAGAGGCTGGGGTTGACAATCCATACCCCTACATGTGACATCAAGGCCTGGCGAACAATTTAGGCAACCCTTGTATTACCCAGAGAACACTCTCAACTCATGTCTCATACACAAACACACTAGGCTAGGCAACAACCGCTTTGTAGGTAGTTCCCTGCATATTGCCCAGAGATAATAACCATGGTGTGATTGCAGCAGACTACAGAGGGCATGGCACCCTGTCCCATCACTACAATAGGCACATAATTGCAGACAGTACGCCTTCACTATGTTACCCAATGGACACCTGCAACAACTGTAGTGCCATGAAATGTAACCCACAAAGGACACACCATGCCTTAAACACATGCCCTGTATGGACAGATGCCACTGACACCAGGATATACCTGTATAATGGTGTCAATGTAGGTGCAGGGTCAACCTGGTGTCCATTGCCAGTTCCCACCACATGAGGCCAGGAATGGCACATCTGATGTTAACAATCTGTGTACACAAAATGGCCCAGACACCCAAGGAACAGTTCCACATGTCACAGAACATGCATGTGGGATGTGTGCACATCCCAGACACCGTCCATGTCATGGACTATAGGACACATACATGGCAAGCATTGCACAGCACTGGCCACCCACAATAGTAACCCAGATGTCTGGATGGTTCATAGGTTCATAGGTAGGTACTAGGCTATTGGCCCAAGGACCTAAGTAAGCCTAGCCAACAAGGTTCTCTGGCTTATGCCACCCAAGAATGTTAATTTCCTGTGCCCCTGTTGAGCAGAGCCACAGAAGTGATCCCCAGGTTGTATTTCCTATTTCCCATCCACTCATCAAGATTTTTCTTGAAGAGTGCTAATGAGGAACCTTGCTTGACATAGATGGGTAGCTTGTTCCAGAGTATAGGAAGTCTCTGGGACAGGAATATATCCCTCCAGCATGCTCTGTTTATTGTGGTGACCAGGTGTAGGTCCCTAGAGTGTGTAGCTTGGAGGGATTGGGATTTCTTAAGGTGTAGCATGTCCAGCAACTCTGGGTTTAACATAGCTTTATATGTTAGGCAGAGATCTCCTCAGAGTAGGTGGTACGCTACAGAGTAAAGCTAGCATTTTTTGAGACGGTCAGTGTAGGGCATTTGTTTGACACCAGTAATCCACTTTGTGAGGTACTTATGTTGCCTTTCCAGCTGCTGCAGATGTCTTGTGAGGTACATTCCAAAAGGGGCATTGTACTCTATAATGGGTCTAATGAGTGCCGAGTAGAGGGGAACAATGACCTTTTTTTTTCCTGGATAAGAACCCTTTTGTGATGAGGTGTGCCACATAGAAGGATTTCCTGACTACTATGGCGATGTTATATCAAAGGAGAGACTACTGTCCACCTGGATCCCAAGGTCTCTTATCACACATTCAACGTTAAGTAGACTGCCATTTATGTGGTAGTTCTTGGGTACAGAGTTTTTACCAAAGGGGATGACAATGCACTTTTTGGCATTGAGCTTGAGGCCATGCCTCTGACACCAGGCATCTGCCTCAGTGAGGTCCTTCTGTAGGCTGTCTACATCATTTGGGGACTTGACTATGGCTCCTAGTTTGCAGTCATCTATGAACTTCGTTAGCCAGAGGCCTTTTGTGTTAGCCTGTACTTCAGATAAGTAGATACCAAACAGGAGATTCCCCAGGACTGAACCCTGTGGTACTCCATTTGTCACTGGTTTGAAGTCAGATTTGGAGTCTGCAACTTTTACAGTGTGGGTTCTGTCAGTGAGCCACTTGGCATCCCGTCTTGTGATATATGGATTTATACCTAGTGTGAAGACTGGTAGAGAAGGGTGAAGGCTGCCAGCCTAGCCGGATAGAACTTTATAAATAAATCTATCATTTGTAAATATAAATGGAAACTACAGGCTTGTTGTTTTAAATGTAAAGAAATGCTGTTACAAAATGTGGCAACAGTGCTCTCTGCTGAACCAGTAGGAGCATGTGGTGACCCTTTCAAGGGAACAGTGGTGCCGAATAGACTAGATGAAGAAATTATTTCTATTGTTTTAAGCAAGAGTTAAATTGCTAGACTTAAACATACAAATGTATTTTTATTGCTCTGTTCCTGACCAACTGCAAGATAACAAAAGGAGGATGTTAAGAATGTAAATGTAGTTAATGTGTCATTCTGGGAACTTCGGGAGGTGTGAAAGGTGATGTAATGTTTAGCAGAACTGCAGTTTCAAATTAAACAGTGAGAACCAGAGATTATTAACCATTTTTGCTTTGACTGTCTAACTCAGCACTGCCTTGCTCTATGTAAGTAAGTTATTTTAGAAGTATGTTTTCTTGTAGAAATAGCTAGGACTATAAAGATTAGACTAAGTGTTTCTTTGTTATGTCAGAACTGTACTACGGAATTATTTTAAGTTTAGTGCGATCTCTGAACTATTGAATAGCACTGTGGTGTAGTAGTATTGTCTTGTGTTTTTAGTATTTATTATTAAATATTTTAAACCCTTTTCAATGGTGGCTGGTTTGTGTAGAGATAAGTTAGGCTCTAGAGTACATTGCATATTTATAGAGTTTATTGTACAAGGCCACCCTAATAAGCCTTGACTGATTAGTCACACTACTATTGGATAATAATATTGCACAGTAATAATTGGACACCCTTTTAAGGGCCTTTGGGTAGCTGAAAATTATTAGCTGGTAGTGGCAGTAATTACTACCATATAGTCTGGGTAAAGGGGCACAGCTGGAGAATCTGTATCAACCTTACCCAGGTGTGTCTGTGAAGTTGTATAAATACTTATCTCAAAGTATGTGTGTGTGTCAGTTACTTGGGCAGGGACACAAGACACTGGTTGGACAGGGAGGGTAGTGGAGGTTTAGCTTGCCAGCTAGGCTGAGATCTGGACCCTATAGCTGTGCCAGTGGGGAGTCTTATTGGGGACCTGGAGAGCAAGGGAGCAACCAGCCCCAGACTGGCTGTGATCTCTGTGTGCACTTAAGGGAAATTGTATTTTACTGTGTGCATTTGTTATCCCTTTCCTCTTATATGAGACACCCTTTCTGGTGTTAGTGGTGAGGGTTGAGGCTCCTTGATTGCTGGGCCAGGGTTTGGGTGTCGCACCTAGTTTAGTGAGTTTAGCTATAATTCCAGAATGGGGGATGTTGTCAAAAGCCTTGGCGAGGGTCAAGATAAGCTGTGTTAACCAGCTTACCCTCTTCTACGGCTTTGGTGACTGCCTCAAAGAAGTAAATCAGGTTCAGAAGGCAATTTGCCTTTCACAAACCCAAACTGGGTGGGGTCCAGAGTTTGGAGGTTGCATATGTCATTGTTTATGAGTTCCATGATGATATGTTCCATGGCCTTGCAGACCAGGCTCATCAGGCTAACAGGGCGATAGTTCCCAGGATCAGTGGTGGCTCCCCCTTTGTGGAGTGAGATATCTTCTGCTGTGCACCATTCAGTGGGCACAAAGCCTGACGTGAGACTATGACTGAACACGGTGCTTAGGTGGGGAGACAGTTTGTTCTGAAGTTCATGTAAAACGCAGCCTGGGATGTTGTCCGGTCCCATGGATGCTGTGTTTTTGGTTTTAGAGAGTGCAGCTTTTACCTGCACAGATGTGATTACAGGGACTCTGCATTCTTCCTGTATAGATACGGGCCCTTTAGGGGGTGAGAGGGGGGTAACGTTAGCACTGAACCTATCTGCCAGGATGTAGCCAATATCAGTTGGTTCTGTAATTTTCATGCCGTTGGGCTGTAACTCAGAGCAGATCTGGGTGTTGCCATTGAGATTCTTGACACAGCTATAGAATGCTTTGTGGTTGCCCTTAGAATCAGTTGCAATTTTGTTTTCATAGCTAGCTTTAGAGGATCTGATGAGGGATCTCAGCTTCTTACTGAGACTGACCAGGCAGCACCTCCACTCATGGGATTTTACTCTCTTTTGCAACAGTTTCTTCCTTCTGTTGTAGAGTTTGTTTATGGCAGGGGACCACCAAATTGGCTTACTTTTTTTGGAGGATAGCGTCTTGGTTCTGTTTGGGATAGCACAATAGAAAATGAACTTACGAAGCAGTCCACTTACGAAAATGATAAGTGATTTTATTAATGTTAGCACACGCTTTCGGAGAGCTCAATGTCCCTCCTTCCTCAGACACAAAAACAATACAATAAACAACTAAGTGTGTTTTATATATACTCCAAATCAGTTAACTAAATTGATCAATTATACTAGACAAATTCAATTAAGACACAAAACCGGAAGCTACTACAACATCATAGTGGCACACTACTAAAATCCCGATCCTATAACTTACAATGCCCTTCAAACAATCTATGAATTAAAATAATTACACAAACAAGAATATTTATATTTAATATATTAATAATAAATAAATAGTTATGAAAAGTATATATATATATATATATATATATATATATATATATATATATATATATATAAAATATGTATACATATATATTCAATATGTATATGTATATGTATAAATCAAAACCAAAAATATTTCAAAACCAAAAGTATACATTATACAGATATATATATGACACATATAAAACTTAATTTAAAACCCCTTTTAAAACACATTTACAAATTTGTGTCACCTTTTTAAGACAAGATTTTTTAAAATACAACTAATAGACAAATGGTCATTCAGACCAGGATAAATATATGCAGCAGTACGAATTTGCCAAAACAATTCGTAAATTTCCAACTGATTCTGCCAAGGGCCACCCCTGATATCAACATTAATCATCTTAAGGACCGTAAATTTAAAATGGTGGTCTGGAAATTCGTTAATGTGCCTTGCCAAGGCATTATTCAGATCTCGTCTATTAATAGCATAAACATGTTCATAAATGCGCTGCTTCACTTTCCCTTTTTCACTTTTACTGTGATCCTTAGGATTTGGGTATTCAATGGGCAGTGGATTTTTTAAGGATCAAGAAAGTGGATGACAACACCATTTATGTGGTTGAGACACTCTTAGAAGTTGTATTAAATTCTAATTTTATGCTATTTGATGGTAACATTTATTTGCAAAAATCAGGGGTAGCAATGGGTTCCCCATGTGGTGGTAGCTTTGCCAATAGTGTGCTAACTTATTGGGAAAGGACTTTTCTTTTTCCCAATGAATTGTTTGATGGATGTGTCACCTGGTACACTAGGTACCAGGACGACATGTTCTTGATTTGGAAAGCACCACCATCTCGGGTCCCATCGTTTATTGATAGCATTTCTAGTATGACTAATTTCTTGGAGTTCACTTACAATTTGCAGGAACTGAGTATTCACTACTTAGATATTCTATTGATTAAAGATTTAGTTAATTCGAAATATAAGAGTATTATTTATAGAAAACCCACCTACTCTAACTCGTTCCTCCACTTTTCTAGTTGCCACCCTAACCATCAAAAGAAAGCTGTAGTTAAAGGGCAGATGGTTAGGGCGACCAGGATGACATCTGACGAAGAGGGTTTTTTAGAGGAATGCGAGTTTATGAGTGCCATGTTCATTAATAGAGGGTATCCCTTTTGGTTTGTTTCAGAGATTAAATCTGAAGTCATTCGCAAAAGGCAGACTGGTTTCTACAAACCAATTTTGATTAGTGATCATTATTTTTATCCCACTTCCAGTGAAGGGTGTGGGTCTAAAATAGATCAAATTCACAAAAAGACTAAGGAATTTATAGGAACCAGATTTCTGTGTACATTTAGTTTAGATCATGTTGATATTAGGAATGTTGTCTATAAGAATTGGCCCCTAATTGCCGAAGACCCCTATCTGATTAGACAGTTAGGTGACACCCCAAAAATCACCTTCAAAAGAAGTTATAACTTGAAGTCAGTTTTGGAGTTTAAGTCTAAACCTGGGGGTCACGGCAATTTTGGAATGAGGAAATGTGGGGCATGTAGGCAGTGTAGGTATGTATATACAGACTCCAAAGTTAAACTTAGGGATCAAATATATAATGTCACAGGTAAATTTAATTGTGAAACCAGAAGTGTTGTCTATGCTGCTGTTTGCCAAAAATGCACTGCTTTTTATATCGGTAAGACAGAAAGGAAAGTGAAGCAGCGCATTTACGAACATGTTTATGCTCTTAATAGACGAGATCTGAATAATGCCTTGGCAAGGCACATTAATGAATTTCCAGACCACCATTTTAAATTTACGGTCCTTAAGATGATTAATGTTGATATCAGGGGTGGCCCTTGGCAGAATCAGTTGGAAATTGATGAATTGTTTTGGCAAATTCGTACTGCTGCATATATTTATCCTGGTCTGAATGACCATGTGTCTATTAGTTGTAGTTTAAAAAATCTCGCCTTAAAAAGGTGACACAAATTTGTAAATGTGTTTTAAAAGGGGTTTTAAATTAAGTTTTATATGTGTCATATATATATCTGTATAATGTATACTTTTGGTTTTGATATATTTTTGGTTTTGATTTATACATATACATATACATATTGAATATATATGTATACATATTTTATATATATATATATATATATATATATATATATATATATATATATATATACTTTTCATAACTATTTATTTATTATTAATATATTAAATATAGATATTCTTGTTTGTGTAATTATTTTAATTCATAGATTGTTTGAAGGGCATTGTAAGTTATAGGATCGGGATTTTAGTAGTGTGCCACTATGATGTTGTAGTCGCTTCCGGTTTTGTGTCTTAATTGAATTTGTCTAGTATAATTGATCAATTTTGTTAATTGATTTGGAGTATATATAAAACACACTTAGTTGTTTATTGTATTGTTTTTGTGTCTAAGGAAGGAGGGACATTGAGCTCTCCGAAAGCGTGTGCTAACATTAATAAAATCACTTATCATTTTCGTGAGTGGACTGCTTTGTAAGCTCGTTTTCTGTTGTTTTCTGCGTTGGTCTGTGTATTTTGGAGTTTTTTGGGATAGCACAATCCATGCCCTCATGTAAGTGCTTATAGAGTGCATTTGTGTAGGATTCACAGTCGTAACTGTATTGTCCATCTGCATGGGTGTCATGAAGTTTGCCACTTCTGTCTTAAGAAGCATGAAGTTGGCTTTGGAGAAATTTTTTACAGTGGTGTCCTTAATGCTGGGTGGGGGCGGGATGTGGATATCTAGGGTGATTAGCTTATGGTCGGATCTGACCAATGAGGAGTTGATTTCAGGTGTGGAACACCTGTCACTCATGTTGGTAATGACTAAGACTAGGATATTGTTGCCCCTGGTGGGGGTGTGGATAAGTTGATCCAGGGCACTGGAATTTATGAATTCCAGAAAGCGTTGAGCGAAGGAGTGGGTACATGAGTAGTTTTCAAAGTTAATGGTGGGGTAGTTGAATTGCCTATTATTAGGGTGTTTGGTTGAACCCTAATATTTTCCAGTATATCAAGAAAAGAGGAGTGGGAATCCTGGGTCATGGTGGTGAATCTGTAGCAAGCTAGAATTTGGATTGCAGTTTTGCCCAAAGTTAGTTGCACTTGGATAACCTCAGATGCATTATGCTGCGCAACTAGCCTGGAGGTGTGGATATCCTTAATGAATATGGACACACCTCCACCTTTGGTGTACTGCTCCAGGTTAGATGGCCAAAAAGTGTGGTATGAGTTACAGCCTGGTAATGCAGGGGTGCTCTCCAGAGCCTTGAACCAGGTCTCAGTAACTGCACAGATATCGATGTTTTCCAGTTTAAGGAGAGCCTCGAGTGAGTGCATTTTGAGATTTAGACTTCTAGCATTGAGTAGCATTACCCTCAGTTTGTGCTTGCCTATTCCTGTTACGGTGGTGAATTTGTCATTTGAACCTTGCCTAAAAAAGACACTATAGGGACGGCAAGAGTCTTAGCCAGTATCCAGAATTCCAAGGTTGACAGGTGCAGGCCATCTCTGGCAAAGCATCGTGGTCTGTTGACCATGTCGTCCCAGGCAGACAGATACTGGATCCCCTTAGAATGACACCAGAAGCTTAGCTAATTGTTGAAGTCAATCATTTTGTCCTTGCACTGCGGTATCATTTTGGGCAATGGCATGATGCTACTCAGGGCTAGGGTCATACCTGCCTTGGCTACAAGATCGGAGAGCTCTTCCATGTCTCTTTTCATGTAGTCCAGGGAGGTACATCTCAGGTCATTCACACCAACATGGATAATGATAGAGTCATATTTGTACTTGTTGTGGAGTGACCTGAGTGAGTGGGTTATGTGTCGGATCCTGGCACCCAACAGGCAGCTGACAGTAACCTTCTCCTTGTTTAGCCTGGTAAATGGGACAGCAGTGTGCCTGACTATAGAATCACCTATGACTAGTGCGTTGTGTACGTTGGTTTGCCTTATGGGCTGTGGTTTATTGGCACACTGAGTCTGTGGGCTATGTGTCATTTGGGTTGTGTTGGGGGGTGGAGGTTGCTTGTATTTCTGCTTTGGAGGTCTCTGTTGCTTGAGCAAATTATTATTGAGAACCTCTGCAAATGTTCTTGTGTTTCTATGTGTGGATTTTAGTGGTGTAGGTTTAGTGGGACTATGTGATGAGTCGTAGTGTGGTGCAAGTGTTTACCTTCTGCTCTTGACTATCAAGTTCAGTCTTGGTTGGAAAGAGCTTTACCTCCAGTTTGGCTATATAAGTGCATCTCTCACAGGTTGTGGTGTTGGGTGGTAAGAGGAGAGGATTGTCTTTGAACATGAGGCAATTGCTACATTGGCTCAAGATGCCCAGATTCATCAGATATACAGGAGAGAACACTGGGAGCTTGGACATGCCTGAATAAAAAAATACTTTCCTCTAGACAAGTTAGGAAAGTGAGTATAACAGCTGTTTTTCTCTATGCAAGTGAGGAAAGTAAGTACAAAAACTGTTTTCCTCTAGGTAAAAAGGAAGGTTGAGTGGTGTAATAATTTGTAGCTTATTTAGTGCTGACAACAAGTTCTGAACAAGTGCTTAGCATGAATAAGCAAATCCAAGTGCTAAGATTAAGAAACTGTACCTGGATCTTGTGGTAGATAGGCTACCTAGTGCTTACCACTCCCACTGATAATCTAGAAGGCTTCCCTCCAACACAGAAAGCCTTGAGGGGCTCAGAAGCTTACTAACAGTCCTGAATACAGCAAATCTGCATCTGGACTAGACTAGTTAAAGAAAGGTGGGCAACAAGCACAAATGCAGGCTTTTAAACCAGTAAGTTGAAAGAGATGGAAAAAAATTGCCAAATGGCCAATAAACTACAATTTCTGGGCCAGAAACCACTCTTGTGGTAGATAGGCTACCTAGTGCTTACCACTCCCACTGATAAGCTAGAAATCTTCCCTCCAACACAGAAAGGCTTGGGGGAGGGGCTCAGAAGCTTACAAACAGTCCTGGATACAGCAAATCTATATTTGGACTAGACTAGTTACAGGAAAGGAGAGAAACAAGTGCAAATGCAGGCTTTTAAGCCAGAAAGTTGAAAGAGATGGAAAAACTGCCAAACGGCCAATAAACTACAATTTCTGGGCCAGAAACCACTCTTGTGGTAGATAGGCTACCTAGTGCTTACCACTCCCACTGATAAGCTAGAAGGCTTCCCTATAACACAGAAAGGCTTTGGGGGCTCAGAAGCTTACACTCAGTCCTGGATACAGCAAATCTGTATCTGGACTAGACTAGTTACAGGAAAGGTGGGAAACAAGTGCAAACGCAGGCTTTTAAACCAGACAGTTGAAAGAGATGGAAAAACTACCCAAACGGCCAATAAACTACAATTTCTGGGTCAGAAACCACTCTTGTGGTAGATAGGCTACCTAGTACTTACCACCCCCACTGATAAGCTAGAAGGCGTCCCTCCAACACAGAAAGCCTTTGGGGGCTCAGAAGCTTACAAACAGTCCTGGTTACAGCAAATGTTTATCTGGAATAAACTAGTTACAGGAAAGGCAGGGAACAAGCTTAGAAAACATTTTTTTTTGGAAAGTGGAAGGGGAGAAAGGAGAAACAGAAGATAATTCAAAATGAAAGACCTAAGTGGCTTGCCCTTCACAAATCTTCTCTCTACCCACCTGTGTGGGCCAATCCAGACACTACACCCCTGAGCCACACTGCAGGCCATTGCCATGTGGCCTGATGCCAAGGTATACACTTTACCTAGCTTTGTACAGCCTTCTAGCACAGTCAACCACTACACACCTGTGAAGCAATGCACCCATGCATGTCAGTACTGGCACCCTGTGTCAGTGTGTGTGGAGTATAAGGATTTTGATCTCATTCACACTCACTACACCTTCTATTGGCCTACTGAAGCATGCCTTCTGATATCAGACACGTTCACATACTCTTTGCCCATATATCATCCTGATAACCCCTGTGGTGCATGTGATACCTGCGTATTACTGTATTGTGGCAAAATAGCTAGTTAGGAAGTTTATTCCTGACCCTGCCAACTGTGTTAATGTGGGTGAGTCCCTGAGAGAGTATGGCTGTGTCAACATTGACAACTGTTCATGTGAACAGGCACCTGTACGACACCTACCTTATCACTCCTATATCACTGTTGCAGATGTCACTCACCATCAGATATACCTTTGGACAGCTCCCACACATGTAAGCTCTGTGGCGCATGCAATAACTGCATAGACATGTAATAGTAATACATAGTCAAGCAGGGGGTTGAAACCTGTACTGGTAAGTGTGTGACACAAGCATGCTTAGCTTTTACTCTCCTATCCCCTCCCTGTCTTACTTTGTCTCTGTCTGTCTCTCTCACTCCCTATCTGGTGGATGTGGAGAAGTACACCTGCTTTGCTTAGGCAGCAGCTTGTGTTTTGTAAGTGATGCTCATAATCAGCTGATGGCCTCTGCACAAATTGCAGTCCCCCTCTTGCTGATTGCACGTGGAACAGCTGTGGTAACATTCCCATAGACAGTTGCATGGAAACACACTCCAATATCTCGGAACATCATGTGGGTGTTGAGCCTTTTCATTCACTGTGAGCAGGACATCATGTCAGTGTTTGGCAAACAGAATCACAGATGTTATTGTGATTTACCTCTAACAAAATACACTGTGGAGCCAGGCCAACAAACAGGAGAGGGATGTGCCAGACATGGCTACAGAATGTAGGTGTTGCTCTTCTGCATTTGGAGTAATGTTGATTTAACAGGGTGTGTGTGGATATGGCTGGTCTACATGATGTAATACCTTCCATGACAGTGTTATGTGTTTGAGGAAACTCCCACCTGTAGGATTATTTGCAGACTGGACAGTGTCTGGAGTCTTACGTTTCTTGTTTTACTCACAGATCACCTATCTAAGAACTGCAGAAGCATAGTCTGAGGATTGCGGTCAGTACATGGTGACAGCCATGAGAGTTGCTGACTTCATATTCCTCATAGGACATATGTCACAACAAACCCTGTTACAACAGCAAATGTATGAGGGTATCCTAGCAACATGCCAGTATATTGGCCCAGTGTTTGTGACTCCAGCCACAAGTCTGTCAACCTTTGTACATATGTCATGCAGTAAGAGGTGCATATGTTCTGTACACCATTATTTATTGATATCATACCTGATAACAAGCCAGTCAGATATCAGACTGCTAGACATGTTATGTATAGTAGGGTTTATTTCTGAGGACATAACCTGGGCATTCTGTGGTTGTGTGTACAGTACTGGGGTCTGTGTACTTATGATGACTGTCGACAGTATGTGTATTGCGAATATGTACCTTGGCCTGTGTACAGACTGTGCTAGATGCCATTGTTCTTGGTCCTGTTCTATCTGATGTTACATGCTGCTCCAGTGTATGGTACCCTATCGGCTTACATGTTTGTAGGGACAAACACACATGTGTCCCATAACACAGACAGGCATTGGACCACACTGTGTCGTGACCCAGTTTATGTAGGGTTAGTTTGTGACTGGTACATATGAGGATGGTGTTTATGAGACAGTATATAGTCATATTAATCTTGTGTACCATATGTGGCTTGGCTGTGTTCACATTGGTTGTGGGTATGCACTTTCTCACAGGTGTCTGTTACTCTGTGCTGTGACATGCCTGTAGAGCCTGCTATATTTGCAGGTACATGTGTATTCCCCCATACAGAATGTAGTCCAGTGTTGTGGCAGTCTGCCTGTAGTTTGCACAGTGCTTTGTTACATGCCTAGCAGCTTAGTGCAATTACCCAGTGTGATGTTATGTCCAGATATCTGCAAGTCGTACTGCTGCTAGGCCACCATAACTGTTGTGTATTTCTGACAAAGCAGTGGGATTCTGTACAGATGTATATCACTAACTACTGGGTAGTATGTGGCCATGTGACCTCTGCACCACCAGTTATTATGTGTCAGGACAGACAGGCGTGTGTGAATGCATAAGCTGTGTGAGCATATGTAGCCCAGTATTTACGTGATATACACATGTACATGGCTGTTAACATCCACATTGTTAGTCTCGGTCCACATGTCTCACAAGAAGGGGATCTGTGTACATATCTGGACTGACCAGAGAGTGCCAGACTGTCCACATATAGTGGTCATATCTCTGCTGTAGTCCACAAGATCATTACTGTGCTATCAGTGGTACAGTACTATGATGTCCTTAGGATGTCTGTCGGTAACCAATAGCGTACATGTCAAAAGCAGATGTGACCTCCCACACACAACATGTCTGTTAATACAACCCCTGTTACAGTAGCAACAGTCTACATATATACCTGCAATACATACATGACATCCCCTTGCACTAAGAGATTGAGACTATCGGTACTGAGATAGAACTTCACTCCATGTTCTGGACATATGGTAAACATATATGTATATATAGGTTCATAGGTAGATACTAGGCTATCTGCCCTAGGGCATTTATAAGCCTAGCCAGAGTGTATTTGGCTTCCGCCTCCCTATTAGATTAGCCTACTGTATCTCTGTAAAGTAGGTCACAGAAGGTACCCTTTTAAGATTAGTTTACTGTCCGTCTGTCTAGCAGGGACACAGAAGAGATCCCAGGGGTGAATTTGCGATTTCCCATCCACGTGCCCAGATTTCGCTTGAAGAGGATCAGCGAGGGGCTATGTCTAACATGAATTGGGATTCTATTCCAGAGTGAGGGGAGCCTCTGGGAAATGAATCTGTCCCCCCAGCATGTCCTATTTATTTTTGTGCTGATGTTTAGGTCCCTGGAGCGTGAAGCTCTAAGGGACTTGCATTTTTTGAGGTGGAGCATGTCCATTAATTCGGGGTTTGACATGGCTTTGTACGTCAGGCATAGATCGCCTCTGAGTAGGCAGTAAGCAACTGAGTAGAGCTGGAGTTTCTTTAGTCGAGCTGCATAGGACATCTGTTTGTAGCCCATGATCCTCTTGGTGAGGTACTTTTGGGGGTCTCTCCAGTTGCTGCAGGTGTCGGGTAAGGTACATCCCAAAAGGGGCATTGTATTCAATTATGGGCCTGATGAGTGACAAGTAGAGGGGCACAATGACCTCTCTTGATCTAGATGCAAACCCTTTTGTGATAAGGTGGGCTATATAGAAGGTCTTTCTAACCACTTTGGCAACGTGATTATCAAAGGAGAGATTACTATCTACGTTGGTCCCCAAATCTCTAATTACTTCTTCCGTACTTAATGGATTACCACCTATGTGGTAATTTGTGGGCACCTTGTTTTTCCCAAAGGGGATGACTATGCATTTTTTAGCATTTAGCTTGAGGCCGTGGCTCTGACACCAAGCATCCGTCTCTGTGAGACCCTTTTGGAGGATGCTTGTGTCAGCTGGAGATTTAATCATGGCCCCCAGTTTGCAGTCATCTGTAAACTTTGTCAGCCATAATCTGCCCGTGTTAGCCTGAACCTCAGAGAAGTATATACAGAACAAGAGAGGTCCCAGAACTGAGCCCTGTGGGATGCCACTTGTAACTGGTTTGGATTCAGACATGGCACCTGCGATTATGACCATGTGGGTTCTATCTCTGAGCCAGTTTGCAACCCATCTTGTGATATAGGGGTCGATATTTAAGCTGGTAAGCTTATTTATGATGCCTGAGTGGGGTTATTGTGTTGAAGGCTTTTGCGAGGTCCAGGTAGGCTGTGTGGACTACCTTGCCCTCATCTATGGCGTTGGTAACTGTTTCAAAGAAATCAACTAGGTTTAAGAGGCAAGATCTGCCCTTAACAAAGCCGAATTGGGTAGGGTCCAATGTCTGGAGGCTCCCAATGTTTTTGTTTATGAGTTCCATGATAATACGCTCCATAGCTTTACAGACCAGACTAGTCAGGCTTATGGGGCGATAGTTTCCGGGGTCCGTTGTGGCACCACCTTTGTGGAGTGGGACCACTGTAGCTGTACGCCATTCTTTGGGTACATATCCTGTAGTAAGGCTAAGTCTGAACAGTGACTTAATGTGAGGGTTCAGTTCTTCTTGGAGCTCGTGTAAGACACAGCCTGGGACACCGTCCGGTCCCATAGATGCTGTGTTGTTTGCTTTGGAGAGGGCAGCTTTCACCTGTGCATCTGTGATGTCAGGGAGGTTACATTCAGTTGGGATAGGTATTTGCTCCTTTGGGGGGAAGGGGGGAGAAGTTTGCGCTGAATCTGTCTGCCAGGATGTTGGCTATGTCTGTAGGCTCGGTATATTTTGTACCATTATGCAACAATTCAGAGCATATCTGGGAGTTTCCTCCCATGTTCCTGACATAACTAAAGAAGGCCTTGTGATTATCTTTGGTGTCTAGGGCAGTATTTCTTTCGAAACTGGCCTTTGATGATTTTATGAGGGATCGAAGTTTCTTGCTAATACTGATCAGAGATGCCTTCCCTTTTTGGGATTTTGCTCTGTCATGTAGTAGCTTCCTCCTTCTGTTGTATAGCTTATTTATGGCTGGGGTCCACCAGACTCCTGTTTTTGAAGGAGTGAGTCTTGGTTTTATTTGGGATAGCATGATCCATGCATTCCTGCAGGTGCTCATAGAATGCATTTGTAAAGGATTCTGCGGATTGGGCTGTATTATCCTCTGGCCCAGGGGCTTTGAAGGATTTCACCTCAGTCTTGAGAAGTGCAAAGTTGGCTTTTGAGAAATTCTTTACAGTGATTTCCTTGGCTGGGGTTGGGGACGGGATATGGATGTCCAGGGAAATTTCTTTATGGTCTGATCTTACCAATGAGGGGTTTACCTCTGGTGTGGAACATAGAGTCCCCATGTTGGTGATGATCAGGTCCAATATGTTGTTCCCTCTTGTGGGAGTGGTGACCAGTTGTTCCATTGTGTTAGAGTTTATAAATTCAAGGAACCATTGGGCGAGGGTGTTTGGGCTTGAGTAGTTTTCCCAGTTTTCCCAGTCAATGTTTGGGTAGTTGAAGTCACCCAATAACATAGTGTTTGGAGAGACCTTCATATCCTCCAGTGTTCTCAGGAATGCCAAGTGGGGTTCCTGTAATAGGGAGGGTGTTCTGTAGCAGTTATGCCCGCCGTTAGTTGCACATGGATGGTTTCCGATGCTTCGTGCAGTGCCACTAACCTGGAGGTGTAGGTATCTTTGATGAATATAGATACTCCCCCTCCTTTTGTGCTTCGGTCCAAGTTTTGGGGCCGAAATGCATGGTATGAGTTATAACCTAGTAGTGCTGGGGTGCTCTTAGGAGCCTTGAACCAGGTTTCTGTTACTGCACAGACATTGATTTTCTCCATACTGAGGAGACCCTCGAGTGCGTGCATCTTGAGGTTTATACTTCTGGCATTGAGTAGCATTACCTTTAGTTTTTTTATCCTTGGGTTGTCTGTGGAGGTGGGTTTGTCCTTTGAGCCTTGCCTAAAAAAGGCACTATGGGGGTGGCGAGAGCCTTGGCCAGTATACGAAAGCCTAAGGGTGACAGGTGCAAGCTGTCCCTAGCGAAGCAACGTGGCTTGTCGATCATGTCATCCCAGGCTAACAGACACTGGATCCCCTTTGAATCACATCAATACAATACTTTAGCCAATTGTTGAAACTGATCATTTTGTCTTTATACTGTGGCATCATTCTTGGTGAGGGCAAGATGCTACTCAAGGTCAGGGTCATACCAGCCTGGGCTACATGGTCAGAGAGCTCCTCTATGTCTCTTTTCATGTAGTCCAGGGAGGTACATCTCAGGTCATTCACACCAGCATGGACAATGATGGAGTCATACTTGTACTTGCTTTGGAGTGACCTGAGTGCTTGTGTTATGTGGTGGATCCTGGCACCTGACAGGCAGCTTACAGTGACCTTCTCCTTGTTCAGTCTGGTGAGCGGGACGTCAGTGTGCCGGAAAATAGAGTCCCCTATAACAAGTGTATTTGGTATGTTGTTTGGCCTTAAGGGCTGTGACTGTGAGACACACTGATTTTGTGAGATGTGTGATTCATGGGTATTGTTGAGGGGTGGCTGTTGCTTGGATATCTGCTTAGGAGGTCTTTGCTGTTTAGGCAGATTTTTTATTTAGAGCCTCCGAGTATGTTTTTGTGTGTTTATGTGTTGGGTATGCAGATGCAATAGGTCTGTGTGAGACTGGATTTGTGGTGTGGGTGGTTACCTTTTCCTCCTGACTGACTGTGCCAGTCTTGGGTTGAGAGAGCTCTGCCTCCAGTTTGGCTGTGTAACTGCATCTCTCACATGTATTAGAGTTTGTTGGAAGGAGGAGAGGGTTGTCTGTCTACATAAGGCAATTGTAACATTGCCTCAAAATTCCCAGATTCACCAGCTGGACTGGAGAGTAACCTTGAAACTGACCATTGGACATACCAGATTAGTATAGGGAACTGTTTTTTTACTGATCAGATTAGGGAAGGGAACTGATTTTTCACTTGATCAGGAAGGACCAATCGGGAGCCTAATACTTATAAGAAGTCAAGGAGGGTGTAGTGCTTTAGTTAGTGTTTCCTTATAAGAGCTGAGCAAGTGCTGGGCTTTAGAAAGAGAATAGAGTGATTTCTTTGAGAGTTTGAACAGTTCTAAGGGAAAAGTGAAGAGCAGACTTTGTGGAGCCTGAAATAGTTTAAACCTGTTTAGGTGGCGCTGCCCAACGCTGCTCAGTGCGCAAAACCGCCCAAAAAGAGAGTTGTAGGGTTTTAAGATATATATCCATATATCTATACAGGTATATAGACGTATACATATCTACATACATATATGGATATATATATATATATATATATATATATATATATATATATATATATATATATATACACATATATATATATATATATATATATATATATATATATATATATATACACACACACATATATATATATATATATATATATATATATATATATATGTGTGTACATATATATATATATATATATATATATATATATATATATATATATATGTATATGTATATATATATATATATATATATATACATATATACAAACACATTTATATATATATATATATATATATATATATATATATATATATATATACATACACAAACACATTTTATATATATATATATATATATATATATATATATATATATACACAAACACATTATATATATATATATATATATACATGTATAGTTATGGATATCTACATATATATCGGCATAAATAGGTATATCTGTTTAGATATATATGCATATATAGTTATAGATATCTACATATATATTGACATAAATATATATATATATATATATATATATATATATATATACAGAGAGATCTATAAATGGCCATATATATGATGCACTATACAGATGTGTATGAATACATATATATGAATATATATATGTATGTACACGTAGACATATATCTACATATGTATATGTATATATCCATATGCTTATCATGTGTAAACATTACTGTTGCGTATACCTTCCCAGATGTATCACACCATATGTATCTGATATGTGTATATTTAGCTATAACAACATATGTGATGCAACAGTATTATCACTAAGTACTACACAATTGTGGAAGTCACAGCAATTGTTCACTACTATTCAATATGTGTACTGACAGATATATTGGAAAACAGCTGTCTTCAGCTGTCATGGTGTAGTGGTTAACTGTTGTGACTATAGTGTACAGGGTCCTGGGTTCATGACCTGCAAGGGCTGTTTATTTTGTTGCTGAGCAGCCCATGGGCTGCAGGATACAGAGTGGTTAAGGCACTTTTGAGCAGCTTTAAGCTCATTTGAGTGGGCTTGCATGAATCTAAGCGGTGCTAAAGTACGGTTAAACATACGTGCACTTACACCATGTAGGCTTTGCTTACCATTGCACAAATCTGCTTAGCTGTTATATTGCAGCAATGGTGAAACTTGCTAAGCATGGCTCAGCCCTGGTGACCAGTGCTCACATCCCAGTCTGATAACATAGCAAGGTAATGACATCTGTAATAAGTGTATGTAATGTCATGTACAAATCATGCATCTGTGTGCCGTCATTACAGCAGCAAGGGGTGTGAGTGTCATGTCTGGGACACTCAAGTATATAAGACCTGTACATCACTCTTATCCATGTGAATGTGTGACATACAAGGGTAGTAACCCAGGTTACATGCCGTCACCCTGGCATGTAGTGTATCATGCTGTTACTACTCTTGACAGTGCTTTCTCATGCAAGAGTAGATTGCTAAATGTAGTACTGGCAACAAGCACCCCTACATGCATAGATGGACTCTAAGGCCTCACTGTCATGTTCCTTGTCTGTGAGCTGTGTCACAGTTTATATCCCCTACTGGATAATGAACTGACATGTGGAACATAACAGTAGACTACTGTCTGTACAGCACATGTCAGTGAGGGCATCCAACATGTAGTAATGGCATACATATTGGTGTCAGACATCTATCTGTCGACACATTCATCCTACTGCATAGCTAGTTGGCAAGCTGATGTCTGTCAGTCCCTGTACAGATGTGCAGATGGCAGGTATCCAGCTTGGATACGTACAGGCAACCTATGCTTGACTGACACTGACATGTCTTCCCAGCTGTGTTATAAATGGCACATATAGGACACAACACCCTGTACGCACTACATGCCCCATGTACCTCCACTTCACTACCACAGTCAACAGAACATGTTTGGGTACAGGTCTCCAACACAGACACTAACCATGTTTTATAATACATGTTGCATACAAGTCAACTAGATCACCTTAGAGTCCATTTGCAGGAGGCACCAAGAGGATTGGCTGGTGCATGTCACCCTCACCCTGAGGGTCACCACAGTGGTGTCTGTAGATAGATTGCCTGCTGGCACATGGCAGGTGGCATGATACTACTGTACACACATCCCCTACACTTCACATCTCTCCATGGGCAATAGTCAGGCACACACCTATGACCACCTACAGCAATGCACCCCAGTACTGACAAATGTGTATGTGTGCATCACTGAGGATATCAGTGTCTGTGTGTTAGTACACCTGTAGTTGGGAATACCATGAGGGCCTTCACACGCACCGCAACACCCATTGCCATAGTTATATGTGGCTGCTGCTGTACTGGACTTTACATGTACCCTGTTACACTCCTCTCCCTAATGGCTACCTGAGCCTTGCAATACCAGCACAACAGTGTTGTACAAATGGGTTGATAGGCAAGGGATACCCACTGAGTTCTGACTGGTGTGTGTATGTGTGCATGTGTGTATATCTGTAGGGTACAGCATTCCGAGGCCACATACTCCTATTACAATACACATTGCCACACAGTATTACAGATAGTGATGTTGCTGCCCATAGGTAAGGCATGACAATGTATCACCCTACTATGCCTGTGGCATGTACATTAGATGCATATCCCTGTAGCACCACTGTTGGGATGGACAATGGGTTGTATCACAGTTGTGGTCAATGTGTGATGGTGGGTATGTCAGAGTGTCATCATGGGTTCCAGTGTGTACAATATCCACAGTGGGGTATGAGTGCTGTGCACACTGTCATTACACCATGGTACCCCCGGTACATGTTCCATGTACCACTGTATGGTGACCACTGTCACCATCACCATACAGGTAACTGATAATGTAATCCAGCCCAGTTATGCATGTGCTGTGCACAGCCTACCTGTAACACATTGAACACACTGACAAGTTAATTAGCACTGATATGCCCAGGTCTCTCAGATGTGTGTCTGCCTGTTATGTGTCTGTTAATGTGTATATGATGGTATGTCACACTATGTATTGTCCATATACAACCAGTACATACTTCATTGCCATACCGTACATGTCTGGGGATGTTTTGCATGTAACATGTAACCTAGAACACACCTCATCCTAAACGCTGTGTGGTGTGTGCAATGAAAGCCACACACATCAGTAGCACTACATACCTAGGTATGGGTCTAGTCCCAGTGTTGCCAAGTACGAGTGTGCATATATGTGAATGGATCTGCATCAGGTTTCTGATTATACATGTCCCAGGGGGTCACCTGTCCATGTGGCACAGGCAGTAACTGCTATACAGACCTGTGACATGTGTTCAACAGTATCCAGGATATGCCACAGCCATGGTGTCACAACAATGCCATACCCCTTGTGGAATATGACCGCAGACCATCCTCCTGCTGACACATGTACACCTACAACACAAATGGATAACATTATGGAGACCACAATCTCTCAGTGTTACAAAGAGCTATAATGCATTAAGGCTGGACAGCTACACTACCTGACATAGGTTCATAGGTTCATAAGTAGATACTAGGCTATCTGCCCGAAGGCATTTATAAGCCTAGCCAGAATGTGTTGGCTTTCCACGCATCCTTAGATTAGTTCCCTGTGCCTCTCTCCAGCAGAGCCACTGACGTGATCCCCAGGGTAAACTTTCTGTTTCCCATCCACTCGTTAAGGTTTGTTTTGAAGAGTGTTAGCAAGGAGCTCTGCCTAATGTAGATTGGAATCTTGTTCCAAAGCATGGGAAGTCTCTGGGACAGGGATATATCCCTCCAGCATGTCCTATTTATTGTTTTAGTGAGGTTTAGATCCCTAGAGTGCGTGGCTCGAGGGGATAAGGTTTTCTTTAGGTGGAGCATGTCCATCAATTCTGGGTTGGACATGGCCTTGTATGTCAGGCAGAGATCACCTGTAATAGGAGATATACAACAGAGTACAGCTGGAGTTTCTTCAGTCGAGCTGCATAGGGCTTCTGTTTGAGGTCAGTGATCCTCTTGGTGAGGTACTTCTGTGGTCTTTCCAGCTGTTGCAGGTGTCTTGCAAGGTGCATCCCAAATGGGGCAATGTACTCTATGATGGGTCTGATGAGTGATGAGTAGAGGGGCACAATGACCTCTTTTGATCTGGATGCGAACCCTTTTGTGATTAGGTAGGCCATGTAGTAGGATTTTCTAACCACTTTGGCAATGTGATTACCAAAGGTGAGATTACTATCTACTTGGGTCCCCAGATCCCTTATTATGTCTTCCATATTTAGGGGACTACCACCTATGTGGTAGTTTGTGGCATGTAAGTCCAGACATGTGACATGTCTGTGTCCATACACAGCAGGCATAGATACCACACTTTCCTGTGCACTGCCACCAACCGCCAACTGTCCCTCTCCTATGGCAACTGGTGATGGGGTATCTATAGGCACTGTGACTGTGTCTGGGGTTGGGGTGGCTAAAAAAACGATGGCGCATTTTCAGCATCTGACAACCCTGTCTGTGCCTCAACAGTCCTATCATCATCTTCAGTGTTTGTATGGACACCAACATCAGATTGCATGCAGAAGGGACCCTGACCCACCTCTCCACCTGTGGGGGAAAACAAGAAACGCACTTTAAGACCTGTACGGCATTGCATAACAGTACACACATACACACACACACACACACACACACACACACACACACACACACACACACACACACACCTGAAATTCCGCAATAATACCTACCTGTCCTTGAGTTTACAGACAGTCCCACCTTTATTCATGTAAGTTCCCCATCCTGCATCACACTTGGTAACATACACTCATTAATACCACTCATTAATGTATCATTCCTCTAAATGCCTAGATAAGTGATCATAACACAAGACCTGTTACTCCATTACCTCCTTGACTTGAGTGGAGTAGGTTTTACAAGGTCTCACTGCTGTCATCCAGTGTTCACCCTGAGTATGTCCGGACATTGTAAGCATGGCCTCCATATGTTAGGTGCTACTACATTCACTCCATAATGTCATGCACTGGAGTGTCATACGTAACTATTGCTCAGTACATGCCAGATCTACTGCTCAATCAACTTATCATGTGGATAACATTAATATATGGATACACTCCCTGGTGTTGTCTATTACTTCCCCAGTTCATCTGTAGTGCTGCATATGTGGGTAGTCATTCACCTTTCTGCTGATTGCAATTTTAAGGGTATACCTGGTCTCAAGTTTCTCTACCAATGCATGTTCCATGCTACAGACCTTATTATGCTATCAGTTGTACTGTGATTACATATCAGACAAATATACTTGGTGTCTCATGTGTCAGTCTATGTCCATGTACTGCACGATTCCAAAGGGAAGTACTGATGTATGACCAACCCCACAATCACACATGTGCATACATGGACACCCACACAAACACACACACATCCTACATGCATCAACTCCCCTCCACTCCACGAAATTGCACTTATAGACAAAATAACCCCCACACACACACACACACACACACACAGACACACAGGTGAGGTTGCACAAAGATAGTACACAGAGACCTCCCATTACCCATCTGTCAACATGCATAACATATGGTGCTAAACAGACTGCAGTGCAGCTATAGTCAATTCATGCTAGCAACGGTATACATGTGTGTGATGCATGGGCTGTATTAGTAGGTGATGCCCCTTCCCCTGGAAAACACTGCACCCTTGTACATGGTGTTGCTGTGCACCTGTTCTGCACCTTGCCATGTAATGTGCATCATACCTCACAGGTGTGCAAACCATTGCTGAATGTGTATTACTGTGTCAGTTATGTCTGCTCTAATGCTCACAGATACCTGGGATGATATGTGGACAGATGTCATTTGTGAATGCCTGATGTCTGATTTACAGATCTCAACATCAGCGGTGCATGTATGACCAATATGATACTATTACACTGAAAACTGTCAAACCTTACCATGGCTATGACATGTATGATGCACTCTTCCTTGATATGCCATGGGACCACTTCACCGCATATGTTAACATTACATGAGCCTGATATGTGACATGTGTCCTATACATTCACATGCAGTGTCTAACAAATGTGTTAGGTGTGCAGATGCTGACCGCGATGCATACACTACATGAGTGCATATGTGTGCACACCCTTATCATGACGGTTTGTTGCACCTATAGTTATGTGTACTACAGCAGTCACTATTCGTGGCAGGGGTATACTAGCATGGGCCATCTGCATTTGCCAGTATATGTTCAGTGTGCCCCACACATGTCCCCCAAATCTGCATGATTACAAGGTCAACTCGTGCACATCCCTTGTAGTTCACACACTGCTGTCACTATTGCTGTGGAGTCAGGGTTATGTCTGCCACAGTTCCTGAACCTGACTGTGTGCAGATACAGCCATTTGTAGCATCCTTAGGATCCCTTCTGCAGTGCACTGGTGTATCATGATGGCACCCCCCCACCTTCAGCCTTTTTGCAGATTATTGACAAGTATGACCTACACATGTGTGTTAGTTTGCAGTGTCCCAAACACTGAACAGCATGTGTAAAAGCCTAGTCCCAGTTAATGACTGCAAACATACAGATGTACACTGGCACCGGTACAGTACAGATGAGGAAGTGGGCCTGATGTCAGGTGAGGCATTGGTTGTGCAGCACCTGTATCTTACATGATACTGTCTGTAGGTTTCCAACGTGGTCATGGTACACCAGTAGACATTGCAATGCATGACTGTTGGGAGCCTCTTCTGTTATGTATACACTACCTGTAGAGAGGCCTGGCTGATGTTTCCTGTGGTACAACTGTCACATCTGATTACTCTAACCCATAAGCCACACGTTTGCAGAGTCCAGGCAATTGCTGACATGGGTACTACAGGCAGTCCTTGCTGGACATTCCTGCAACCCCCTCAGTGTTGTGGCATGTTACTGAGCAGCCTGCATGATCAGTTTGCTACATGTGACATCATTTGATTGGATGGCCATCTGTTTATTTCCTACATCATTCCTGTCCCATACATCCTTGCCACATACATGACTGTCTGCTCTGTTTGCCGTGGCATATGCAATGGTGAGGTATGGCTACATGTCCAGCTCATGGGTGGTACCTGTTGAGTATGGGACCCACACCATGTCATGTAAGATGTGTGCAAGCCATGCCTGCCTCTGTTGCCAGTACGTGTGCACATTTGATGGCCAAACGTCTTGGACAGCAAACTAATATGTGGTGTGACACTAGGGATGTGTATTTGCTGAAAGGTACATTTCCATTACAAATGCATGCAGTCAGTACCTCAACAGCTGCCTCCACTATATTTTATCTGGAGTGTGTGCATACATATGCTTCCAGTGTTTGTGAAGGTATGTATTCCCCATATTTGCTGCCCTAACCTACGATTCTGTATTACACACTCATTGCTCATGTTGGGACCACATTGCAGGTGTTAAGGGTTGTGGACCACAGTATTATGATATGCCGTAGTGTAGATGTGTAACAGTTGCCATTGTAATACTGGCATATACACTGTTGTAGCACTTTATAAGGGTTATGCTTCACACATGTCTCTACTGTAGGCCATGTGTCCCACCATTATGTTCATCCCTGTGGACACATTTCACAATGATAGGATGTTAGTTATATTGCAGGTGTCTGACATACCCTTCAGATACACCATCATGGTCACCACTGTGATGCAGTGCAGTTAACAGCAACAATACATGAACATGTATGGCATGCATTATGGCAGGTGTGTTAGATGTGTGCATAGAACATACCATAGCCATTACATGACTGGTGTATTGGCAAGCATGAACATAAACCATACTCACCAGCTACAGGCTGCTGCCTTGGTGGTATACCAGAGGGACCTATATAAGTGTGTGAGAGATGTGATGTTAGTAGCCACAGCTGTGGCATTACTACACGGTGAGTGCAGCATTACAGTACATCAACAGCACAAGTCCACAATACTACAGATTTTGCACATCTATTTATTACTAGTACGCAGCAACAGACTATATATATATATATATATATATATATATATATATATATATATATATATATATGACATCTCACATATGCATGATCTATCTGTACAGAGGTGGATGCATACGCAACAGCGATCTACTGATGTGCCCTGTGGCCTTATCTGCATGCTCCTCAGCTGGTGTGTGGGTAGCACCCACCTCCACTATGGTCTCTGCCAGTTGTTGTGTGTGCAGGCGCGCAGGTCCATGAGGCTGGCGAGGAGCTCCTCAACACTTGTCAGGGAGATGGATGGATGGCATGATCTGCCTGTTACTAGGTGATCCCCCCAAACTGCAGCAGCAAGCTGATGGGCATTGCAAAGTAGGTCTCTGCAATGATGCTGGACCTGGTCATAACTGCAGTTGACCCTGTGGACTAGATCATTCCAGAGGGTGGACTGCTCCTGCTGCTCATGGGCTGTCCTGCCAAAAAGCACCTGGTGGTGCTGCACCAGGTGGTTCATAATGACTTCATTTTCATCCGCTGAATACACCGGTAACTGGCTGTGGGACATTTTGCCTGAAAGACATAAAGATGGAAACAGGTCTGAACAACTCATACAGCAAGGTTACCATAGTTCTTAATACACATCTCTGTCTCTCCCTCACCATATCTGTGACAACAAACTGTTCACTCAACTCAACAGGTATAGCTAAAGCTTACCTTCCATTGGGACATATATTGTATTGTACCATGCTTTGTGCTATGTGTTTGTAGCCATGTTCCATGTGGGGACACTAAAACTGCTGACCTGTTACGGACAATGTCACCTGCATGCCATTGTAAGGGTTACTATGGTTCCATATATGCATGTGGTCTGTTTGCTATGTGATTGCTGCACATCTGTCGTTATGTGTTATTGGGAATATCTATGCATGCTGCTGGACATGATCTGGGATTGTGTGGACTATTACTACCCACACATGTTCTATAACAGTGACACAATAGCATGTTTAAGGAATAGTTGCCAGCAGAACTACCGCTCACACCTTATCTGGCCATGTTACCAGACCACATCACATGTGGGACACACCCTGGGGCCTCCTCATCTACTGGTCCAGCACTACCTTCAGGTGGAACCACCTCAGGGTCTGTTGCATAGAGAGCTCCACAGAGATTTGTGGGATGTGCAACAGCACCATGAGGCCCTCAGTACACAATCACAGGGTCCACATGCTCCTCCTGCTCAGCCTCCAGGCCAGGCACCTTCAGGCCCATGAAGCTGCTGTTGTGACTAGCAATGGGTGGTGGCCTTGTTCCCATTGTTTCCATATGGGGACTCATGGGGCTCCCACATCACAGACCACACCCACCATCCATGGTGCTTACCCACCACATATGTCATATACCACCCCTGTAGACTGTCCTCTCTATCTACCAACCCAACCCACCTCCACAAATATTCCTGCTATCCTTCCCCAAATTCCCATTCCCACCTTCACAGACAAGGGCAATGTGGTCCCAACAAGGAGTTTACATGTGACATAACCGCCCATGTTGCACACACTTACAGCAGTATATATATATATATATATATATATATATATATATATATATATATATATATATATATGTGTGTGTGTGTGTGTGTGTGTGTATATTGATATGTGTGATGTTCCCTCACACATAGCATGCAGCACTGTGATGGACATATAGGGGACATGTTTTTATATACATATGTGTGTGTGTGTGTGTGTGTGTGTGTGTGTGTGTGTGTTTGTGTGTGTCTGTATATATGTAGACATACACGTATATATAGCTCTACATATGTGTAGATATATATTATGTTGTATATATATATATATATATATATATAAATATATATGCACACACATACATCTACATGTTTAAATACATTTCCTGCACTGTTGAATGACTGTGCTGGATGATATGTTTGTGAGAACATCAGGGTTATGTATATCTGACATGGCTTAGCGATAAATCACTTTGGCTATGGTGTGCAGGGTCCTGGGTTCAAGACTTGCAGCTGCTATTTATTTTGTTGCTGGGCAGAACAAGGGCTGTTGGATACAGTGTGTTTAAGGCACTTTTAAGCAGCTGTAAGCGGGTTTGCACAGAGGTAAGCACTGCTAACTTCCGGTTACATACTGATTTAGCTTCTCAATTGCTTAACCTGTGTAGGCTTTGTTTACTCCCGCACAAACAAGGTTAAATCTACTTACTGCTGATTAAAAGTGCTTACTCCCGCTTACCCCACTCTAATTACTTTAAAAAAAAAGAAAAACGGTTGATAGGAAAGTGGTGAAAAAGGGGCACAAAGACGGAAAGACAGTAGGGAAAATAGCTAGGGATGTGCAGGACGGGTGTAGGGAAGGTCCATACCTGCCCATTTCTTCTACAACAACAGCTGTGCATATACACTGAATTTGGAGATAGATTTGGACACTCAAACCTCTAAGAGAGGGTTGAGTACAATAATATGTCGTGAAGCCAATTAGACCAGATTACATGTGTCCAGTGGACACGTGTGAAATGGACAGTTATGTATGGGGCGAGATTTTTTGGGGGGAACAGATTGCCCTTTTTTTTTAAGGTGAGAGTGGGATGTTCGGGAGGGATAGTAGGTATATTTGGGGGGATCTATATTATATTATCACATGCTTACAAAAGCTAACAATAAATAATCGACCCCATGTAAGCAAAAGCTTACAACCTCGAAACCTCAGAACAGTGATTTTTTTCTCAGAACAGTGAATATTTTCCAAGGGAAAAAAATCGCTGTTCCAAAAAAATAAAAAAACAAAACTTTAAAACATTACATAATGGGGGGCTGTGCCTCCCACACCACTCCTACTTAAATACACCAACTCCAAGATTACACTACAGTGCTGTAAACCATAAAGTAACGAAAGCGGCCAAGCAAATTCTTTCCCAGGGAAAGAATTTGCTGAAAAGCCACTTCACTATTTTGCCTTTTCACTCTTTTCGGTTCGATCAAGATGCATTTGACAAACTGCTTCTGCGATCTGGTAATAGGAACCGTATTTGGGGAGGTAGGTTGGGTAGGTTAACAGACAAGACAGACAAGACACATACAGGGGCGGTATATGACACGTGGGGGTAAACACCTTTCTGGGGAGGGTTGTTTGCAAATCGGAAGACCATGAGCCCTGAAGTGGAAACAGTGGGACTGAGGTCCCCACCCATGGGCAGTCACCACTGCACCATCCCAGCCCCGCAGGTGGCTGTGCTGGGGGCTGAATAGGAAGGGCCATGCTGACCCTCTAGTTGTGACATGCAGCTCTCAAGCTAGTGTAGCAGATCTCTGAACTCCCTGCAGAGCTTGCTATGCACCATGCCTCAGACCTGGCGAAGGGTGACAGTGTCCTGTCCACGCCCACTCACGGGGGGGATGAGCCCCATCCCCTGAGGTGGTTCTAACAGATGAGGAAGTCTTGGGGTGGGCCCCAGATGTGCTGGTGCCCAGTGTCATGGTCAGCTTAGGTGGGACAGGTGGGTCCGCCAGGACCGGCCTTCCCAAACGTGCTATGGTGTTTCAGTTTTACAACATATGTGGGTTAGTAATAGTCAACACATTCCAGGATTAGATATAACACCATGCATAGATATTCCCATTAACCCAAACACCAGATATGAAACAGTTGCATAGCAAACAGATCACATGCATATATGGAACCACAGTGGCCATTACAACAGCATGCAGGTACATTGATGGCAGCATGTCACCAATGTTGGAGTATTTCAAAATGGCACATGCATAGAAACAAATTTAAACAATTATCAAACAATAGTACATATGTCCCAACAGTAGATTTAATGCAGCACATAATGATTGAGTTGTGTATTTAGTTTATTGTTGCAGATATGGTGGGGGTGGGAGAAAGTTGTCAATTAGCAGCTGGTATATTCCTGTAGTTCTCATTACTTTCTTAGTCAGTGCTGTGATCTGTACCTTACAGGAATTTGTACACTACCCTATTGCCTTGGTTTGGACATTGGTATGGATGTAGACAACTATTTACATGAACTGAGTTTTACCTGCAGTATACACCCCTTACCTGGTATACCTGTGGAGGTATTGTTTGTTAACACTACCTAACTGTTTCTACACATATTCCCAGATTCCAGGTTGATCTTATGCCCATACCTGTCCATCTCCTATTGCACACTCTCTGGGCATGTCTTGACCACATGCAGGTGAACCGGGACATATTTCGACTATTGCCCTCTTAAACCTTTAGTGAATTGTACAATGACAGGTTTGTTTTCATTGACATTTTCCAAATATGTTCAGGTCTGACAGTCAGTTGTATGATATGAAATGCTGCCTATATGTCAGAGATTACCACACTGATACGGCAGGGGGACAGTGTAACAGCCGGCAGATATGGGCAGATTAACTGGAAATTCTGGACAATTCTGTACACTTGTGGGGCATGATTCTGCATACAGCTTACTACCACTCCCAGGATTCGAACCATGGCTGTGTCTGCTAAAAATAAAACACTGTCCATCACAGTTGAGTGTGCTCTATAGATATTGCTGTGTATCTCTTGTCTGATTTCTGCCTATAATTCTCCTGTGGTTTTACATTCTGACCTTGTAATCACAACACTCTTATACAGGATTTCCTAGACAGTTTTATTATGTAGCACAGTGTGGGTGACAGTGATGAGTAATGCAACTGAAACACTAACAGTGCCAGAGTAAACAGTACCAGTACAGGATATCAATCTTTTATTTCTAGGCACAGTGTTTGTATCTAACAGACCTGTGGTAGCAATGTTTGTTAGCACTACTTGAATGTTGCCACACAAATTACCAGATTCCACATTAGTATTATGCACATACATCTCACTCTGTTACTGTACACACTCTGGTCACAGCTTGACAACATGGGGGTGTAGATGGGACATACTTGGCTTATTACTTTCATAACATTTTGGGCAGTTGCTAGATTGACAGGTTTGTTCCTATAGATGTCTGACAATCAGTTGTATTTTTTTTGTTTGCTGCCTAAACATCTGGGATCATCCCACTGATTTGGCAGGGGGACAGGCAGCAGATATGGGCTGATTTACTAGACATTCTGGACATATCTGTACAGTTGTGGGGTATGATTCTGCATACAGCCTACTAACACTCCCAGGATTCAAACCATGGCTGTGTGTGCTAAAGGTACAACAGTTCAAGTCTCAATTGAGTGTGCTATTTGGATTTTGTTGTCTGTCTTTTCACTGTTTTCTGTCTTAGTCTCTCTCAGTTGTACTATATGACCTCTTTGGGTTACAACAGTCATATACAGACATTCCGACAAATTGTATTTATGTAGCACAGTGTGGGTACAGTGATTAATACAACAGTACTATTAAGAGATTGCAACTCTACATTACCATATGATACCAGAGTAAACACATGCAGTCCAGCAGTTAGACCTTTATTGTCAGGCTATTATGCTTTTATTTACTTACAATCTATATGAGACTCTTCCTGCCATATTTTCTGGTGTATGCAGTACATGCCTTAAACAATATAGGTTTTATACGACGTTGTCCTGTTCAATTCCCAGTTAGAGCGTCTTCTGTGTGGAGACATGCGTGAATGGGCGTGCCTTCTTTGAAGGTTGTGCATCAGGGCTGGCAACTTGACATGTAAAAATCCACTGCCAATCATTAGCGGACCGGAGTTTCGCTGTGGCGACCCCTAACCAGGAAAAGCCGAAAGACACAACAACAACAGGCAATTAACTTACTACTACTTTTAGATTTATTTCCTATGACAGTACATGCAAGAGTAATACTAACTTGACTCGCATTGCAACTGCTGCAGTCTACAGGCATGGGCTTCCTGATTCGCAGCCCACTCATCTGCCACTGTGAAAGTCATAAGAGGAATATTTAGCCATACCTATCCATACTATACATGAGCTGGCAATTATTAAACAGGTAGTGGACTGATACTTACACACAGCTGGGACATCCCCTGTCTTCCTAGCCTCTTGGATCCACTGATCCAAGAGATCCCCCTTTCTCCACTTCAGGTCGGCATAGTGATGCCTGACCTCTTCACCAGTTTGGGGTATGCCAGTGGCACTGTTGAGGTCATGGACGAGACAGTCCCAGGCTTCCGCTTTATATTGGGAACCCTGGTACTGGCCCTGCAGCAGTCTCTGGTCATGGTCTTTCGCAAGGAGTCCTGCCATGACTCTGGACTCCTGGATGCCCCAGCGCTGTGCCCAAAAGCACACACCCTCTCCTATACCAGACATAGTGCCTACAGGAGGAAGCTGCAGCCAATTATGAATGTATTCCTGCCTGTTGTGTTTAAATAGGGCCGGTTTTCTGCACTTTTCCATGATTAGATGGTTTTGAAAATGCTAAACCTGCTTACCTAAGGTTGGCATTACTTAAAGGGGTATACCAATGGGCAGACTGATTTAGCTGGCCTACACATTGCTTTCACCTACTAAGCTGGGCTGTTCAATGCTTAGCATTGCTTAATTTTTAATTTGCATTATATTTGCTTTTGCCATTGATTTATTATTCATTAAATGTTATATATGTGTTTGGCATCCATGATTCATGTGTACATACACTGTATGGGGTCCTTGTGTTTATTAGGGGATTTCAACAATGACATCTCACATCTGGGCTTAATGCAGTACTCCAGTTCGCATATTTATGCTATGTAGTAGGTTATACAACATAAAACTGTATATAGATTCTTTTCACATGTTCAGTTTGATTTTCCTATAGTGAAGATCTGTTTGGTGATACCTCAATCTAATGTACTGCTGTGATGGGTTAGTGGTTAACTACTGTAACTATAGTATACAGGGTCCTGGGTTCAGGACCTGCAAAGGCTGTTTATTTTGTTTCTAGCCAGAACAACGTCTGATGCATACAGAGTGATTAAGGCACTTTTAAGCAATTGCAAGCGGGTTTGCATGGGTTTGCATGAAGGTAAGCAATGCTAACCTTCAGTTAAATATGCTTACAGAGAGTTAGCTTCAATATCGCTTAACCTGTGTGCGCATTGCTTACCCCCATGCAGACGGGCTTAAAACCACTTACTACTGCTTAAGTATGCTTACTTTTCTTAATAATGCTTACTCACGCTTACCACCTCACTAATTTAGACAATAATGTCAAATGGTTCTTGGGAAGATGGTGGATTTGGAAACTGTATGGATTTATCATTCATTACACATTTTACCTTCCATTTGTATGTACATATACTGTATGGGGCACTTATGATTATCTGTGGACTTTACAACATTATGACAATGACATCTCACATCTGCATTGAATGCAGTACTCCAGTTCACAAATATATATTATTTAGTAGTTATGCAACAAAAAATATTGGTCACAAAGTGATTTGACATGGAAAATGGAATGTACTGGAGTGGGACTCGAATTGGGAATGATTGTACGCAAGGCAAATGCTCTGCCCATTACACTATTGCAGTACTGCTTAATTTGCATATATCTTGCTTTCTATACTCTTGTGCCATTTAAGCTGCATTAAACGTAGCTAAGCGATGGGCAAACCAGCGCACCTACAGTTAAATGTAATCTGTTTCATAAAAAAGAAAAAAATAATTTCTTTATATTTCATGTTTTAACTGTTGCTCTTATAAACTTGGGGGGATGTTGCTGGGGTTATGCAAACACCTATGAGCAGTCTCACTCATTCTTATTCCTAAACTGCTGTTCTTGATTGCAGGGGCATGTATATTCTGAGGGCTCTGCTCTCATACGTGCTACCTGCACTCATACATGCTCCGTGTCCATTTAGGAGCTCAGGCAGTGCACCTTCATTAATATGCATGGCACGCTGCCGTCCTGCTCCTAAACGGCCGCTTCAGTGCAGGACTAAACTAGTCCTGCATGGAAGGATAGTGAATCCGGGGGACTATTCCAGCTCTGCAGTTTAAGCATACTATTGTTATGGATAACAAATATTACAGAGGAAAATGATGACACACCAGCAAATACCTGACCAAAAATTTTAATTGCATAATCATTTTAGATCAAATAACAGGCAATGAAATGGAACATATACATGATTTTTGGAACTCAGAATGTCAATTTTCTTGGCAAACCAAATAAGACATTTTCATAGTTCTGGAAGGAAGATGATTAATAACTAATTTACTGTTATCAGGAGATTCCAATATTTACAACAGAAATAGAATTAAAAGGAAGCTGGTAACCATTTCTCACAGAATAGTACATGGGAAAGCTTGAGTCTATGCAATACTAAGGTCTTTGTGAATGATACTTCTCAGCACACTGCCATTCATAAATAATCATAGAAAGATCATAACACAGAGCAATAATAGTCATTTTCTTGGTGTCTGATCATATGCATTATTGCTTGAGTTGAAGAAAATTCATTTTTCTTCTTTGTAGTTTATTCCACCAGTGAAACATTTCTTTGCACAAATGCATTAATATTTTTCACTGTCACAAATAAACTTTTGTAAGTTTTATATATATATATATATATATATATATATATATATATATATATATATATATATATATATATATACACACACACACACACACACACACACACAGACACACATCTGACAGCAAATATTATATTGTAAAACATATTTTTTTCATTATAACAATACAAAATATTTCTAAAGTTGGTTTGTGCTTATTCTTTTTCAATGATTAAAATAAATAGGTAAGTAAATGAATAAATATGTCAATAACTGTAAGACAGTCAAATGGTTTCATATCATGTACCAAGCAGGAAGGAAACAACCCTTCTGTGGATGCTAACATTTCCTGAATGCTGTGTTTGGAGTCTTAGGTTATAACATATTTCTGTATCTGAGCTAAGCATGTGTTACTCACTGTCTCCTTCCTAAAACAAATTTATTTTAAATTAATTATTGATTTCCCTTCTGAGTAGAGTCATGCCCTTTTGAAAAATCTATAAAGCCTTAATGGAATATCATTTTTCCTTGGTTAACATTAACAAATGAAAGAGCATATCAGGTGATAAATACACATCTGAAAAACAGGATGTAGAAATGTTTCTCTTCTTTTAGAAGAGAGAAGAAATAACACTGTGAGTAAATTCTATTGCCAGAGTTACATTTCTTGTAAAAAAATAGCAAATTATTGACTAGAACTGTATGACTGTAATCTCTCTAGCAGGTTTGTTAGAGCTTGTGTAAAATGGCTTACATTGTATGGATTTTGAAAAATACAAGCTAGTAAAATATGATTCTAGACTCTATGCTTTTAATCAAAATGAGATACTGTATAAAATGTTTACCTTGAGAAAGTTAAACAACCTTCTTCTTAACATTGCTGCTGAATACATTATGTGAATTACATAAATATAGGAGAAACTGAGGCACACGTAAAAAAAGTCTTTGAGTACTTCATGAGAAATATGTATATCTTGAGTACAATTCTTCAAGGTAAGTCCAAATAATATTATGAATTATTTTAAAATCATGTGTGATATGCTACTTGACATCAGCATAGGTTTTACTTAATATCTTTTTCAGAAATGTTGTTAATACTGTTATAAATGTGCCACTTTCTCCAGTCTGAAAATGTGTCTATAAAACACATTGGTTCCATGAAGTAATTAAGCTTGATAAGTCATAGTGATGCTGTGGGAAACCAAATAGAAGAATAATAGGAAAAGGGGGAATTTTTGAGGTCTTCTAGTCCAAGGTTATAAAAATTATGCCAATGGCACATCATGAAGGGAGACAACCCCCAGTGTCTGTTACTACTAATCTGAAAGTGGGCAGAATCTTTTTACCTACAGAGGGCATGGTATTATTTATGCAGCAGAATCCTCAAAAAAAAAGGTTCATTGCTAATCATTTCACGTCTAAGCATTGTACATTGTGCTATTGTCCACCACGGTCTGCCAGTAGTACATCATCTTACGTGCTCTTTAACTTTAAGGCTGATAGACATCATATACTTGGTTATAAACAAGTGTCTGCAGTTTTGCTTTAGGCTTGCTGTGAAAACAGATAGCATTTGTTCTGTATTTTCTTGAACCAATATGCTCCTGCTTGTTTATACCAGCTACTCATATCATATTGTAATAGGCAACAGGAACTACTGGCAGGAGAGTGAAATAATAGGACTGCTTTATTAATCTGTATGTAGCCTATACTTCAAAACAAAGCTATCACAAAATGATTACTCATTGAGTTACTTGCACTAAAGATGTCAGGTAAAAGGGTGGGGCAAGAACCTTTAGAAAAGAAAACAGGTTATGTGAAAAGAAAGGGAGGAGGAAATAAAAAGTTAGAACTAATACTTAACCAAATGGGTGCTATTTGGACTTATAAGAAAATTAACAGAAGGATCCATATTCTCAAAGAATTATCTGCAATCTGGCATAAATATGTGCTTTTTCTGCTATGATTTCCAAGCTGCAGTGACATTCTAGGTATAAATCTGACCATTGCTTTTGGGAAACAGCCATAAAAAGAAAGGCTGCCATTTCTTGAGTTCAAGCCCATTGTGTGAAACAGGGAAGCTGCTAATATTTGAATTAAGTTTGGCTTGACTGTTGAGTATTCTGGTAAATTGTATTTATTACTAGTCAGTACAAGTTTAAAATCTCTTACCTGATGTAAAGTTTTTCATCCTAAATCCCTATACAAATCTCAAAATAAGATTGGACTGTGTTGAATGACTGGCTACTGTGTTATTTTCTGGTTTCAAAATGTATGTTTCAACCTCTCAGAGCAAGTAATCTGGACAAAGCCTAAAATAATGGTGGACAAGGCCCAAGAATATGGACAGATTTTAAATATCACTCATATAATCTTGAAATGTTGCTAGAATAACAAGATTTGTGTTACCGTACCCTTTTTTGAAGGATATGAAGTCTGAAACTCAAATATATGTCATTATGTAATCACTTTATTCCTCAGTGATTTGTCAGAAAACATTTTTTTTCATGGAACAGTCCAAAAACAAGAGGCAAAGATCTGGACATTTTGTGAAAATCTGGATAGTTAAGTGGTATGTTCCAAACACTAAAAAACACTCTTAAGTAAACCAGAGTTATATGTTTGTGCCCTGCTGAAGAGATGACTTTATATTTTATTACAGAAAGACTGCTGATAACTCATCTCAGGTAAGGTATTATTTCTAGCAGAAGATGTACTGGTCATTTTTATTGAACTTCGTCAAAATAAATTGCTTTATACTTACTGCATTACATCTCAATCTATAAGTAGGGTTGTGTCATGGTGTATATGAACATGGCTGTAGGGCTGAATGGGATGAAATCTCCATTAGCCTCTGGCTAAAAGATCAGACCATCTTGTCAGATTAAAAAAAAAATAAAATAAAATACTATTTTTCAGATTCCATACATCACCTAGTGAGCTAACATCGTAATATGTGTGATCTAGATTTAGAATCATAATATTGATGTTCACAGTCATAATCCAGAGGCCATAATGTCAAAAAACCAAAATGCTGAAGACCACAATATGAACTCCTGGATTTGTCCCCATGCAGGACCCATGTTAGCACTCATTCCAGAGTCCACATCCCTGTAGGATCCATATTAGTACTCGTTTATGGGTTCACGCTGGTAGGGAGATTCTGTAGTCAAGATTTTTAGGCATTTTGATCTTCAGCTGTTACATTTTTTGATATTATGGTCTCAGGACTATGATGTTCAAGATCATGGGTTTCAAGACTGTAATGGTAGACCCTTATCACTTTCACTATGCCAACAAGCTTATGGCTTCTAACATTATAAGCAATAGAAAAAACAGTAGTATATTTCAGTCACTTATAGTCACTTGACTACTTGAGAAAAAAAACATAAAGCTTTGTTTGATCCCACATAATATTGTGTCACTGTGTCATAACCTAAAGAGAGTTTTTGAAGGTCAGTGTCTATGACAGACGCAAGCATTCAATATCTCTCATTAGGCTACGACCAGTAACACAATACTGTGTGGAAGCAAATAAATCTCTATGTTTTTTCTCAAGACGTTAAGTGATTATAAGTGACTGATATACATTATTGTTTTTCTATTTGCTTAGAAGGTTAGAAGCCATAAGCTTGTTGGCACAGTGGCAGTGAACAATTATTTTGATTGAGGTGAGATTAGTTTAGACTTTGGTGACTGACGCAATTTAGCTGACATATTTTGTTACCAGCTGTGGCAATAGTCTTACTGAGAATGATTGACTTTAGAGGTAAGAATATTTTCCTTTTACCTCTAAGGCTAAGCAGTTCTGAAGTTTATTTATATAGACAGTGACAGGGGTATGGTGGATGCAACTTCCAATTGGAGGATACAGTGGACTTTGTCCCATGCAGACAGTGACATAATCAGGGCCTTGGGAAACTTGTATGACCAACAAATTACAACTAGAGGAATTTATGGCCTTAATATCCCTGTGGATACCAAGGCATGTATAGCTGTCACTATACTTTAAAATGGAACATTTCAGAGACATGCTAGAGACATACTGAATATATTACCAGCTTTGGCCTCAAGAATATACTATAGCAGCTCTTCAGTGATATTCTAACCCATGTGGTTGAGCATATCTAATTTCTACAGACTTAACAGTACAGATCTGCTGCCATGTGGACATTTTACAGTATAGCATGCTTCTCTGAGGTGCTTGGTGTGACAGATTGCAGAAATGTGGTTATGAAGACCCTACCTGGACCATGTAGGGAGAGGTACTACAACAAGAAGAGCAAACATTTCATCAGCTACCAGGTAGAGTTTACAATGCATGTGTCTGCATCATCAATGATTTGGCCCACCATCCGGGCTAGTGCTCATGATCTCCATATACAGCACACAAGATTATTGTAATAATATTTTCTGTATGATAAGATAACACATGGGCACCTAGTATGTAGGTACACCACAAATCAACATGGGCATTTGTGTAACAATTAATCATTCTGTCTCTGTGCACCTCCCTACTCAATATATTTTTCAGGTGATGCAGGCTATGCTCTCACTTGGTTAACACCAATACTTTGGAATCTACAGAGGCTGCAGAGAAGCACTATAATATCACATTATCATAGACTCAAATAGTCATTGAGTTAGTGTTTGACCTACTTGAAGCCCATATCCATTGCCTGGATAAACCTGGAGGGGTTGTCCAGTATGACACTGACACTGTGTTTGAAATGTTTACTGCATGTTGCATTCTGCACAATATGATTCTCTAGCATAATCACCACCAATGGGATCCCCAATCAGCTGCACAGCTCCTTCCAATGTACTACCTGAAATTTGTAGCAGTGAGGATAGTGAAGACAACCAGCTGATGACAGAAACTCAGTACACCCTCAGACAGGCTTTTGCCTTTTACATGGTGGCCCAGACAAAGTGGTAGCATTTAGTTTACATCTTTGGACCTTGACATACGCTGCCTGGCAGTGCAAAGTCACAAAGGTAAAACTTGGTCTATGCAGTGTAAACTATAGACAATATTGTGTAGTACATGGTCAACTCACACTGTTCAGCAAATATTCTTTCACATATCATACACAAAAGAATAGTTGATAGGGTCACAGTCATCATCATTTACATAGTGGTCCTTCATCAGAGACACAAGTGCTAGGTAAACCAGCCTAGTAGGGTATGGGCCAGATGTGTAAGTGAGATTGTTAAATAGGGTATATTTGACAACGGGTCTATATTACAAGAGCGAAAATACTATTAAGCGAATACTAAAACCCAGATGCCTATTGCACAAACCGCAGATATCCTGGATGCACTAAACCACGAAATTTTAAATGTCGAACTGTCATACTCGGCCAACCCCACCACCCGCTACATGCTACCTACCCAAACAAAATAAATAAAGCACATACATACACTAACCAAACCCTACTTCTAACTCTAAAGTAAAGCATAAATGCCCTACTTGTAACCCTACACTAAACCACACTTACACAACTATCTATGCACTATCCTTAACCCCTCCATAATCCTAAGGTCCGTAACTACTGCACACTTCCCCTACGAAAATATACACAAACAAAATAAATAATCCACATACATACATTTAACAAAACCCTACACTAAATCTAACATACAAAACCTATCTATGCACTTACCTTAACTCGCACCCTAACCCTAAAGTCTGTAAATATCCAACACTTACCTTATACAGCTATTCCACAGACGGGCCCAACCATGGTAATTCGACATTTTTGAAATTTCACTTTTGTACGTTCGCTATAAGTCTGTTTTGTGCAATACGTGTCGACGTTTACGTATTCGTGCAAACAGACTTTTGCTCAGCTAATATAGACCCTTTGACAACATAGTAACCATTATTTTTTCAACTTTTTATTTCCCTTGTTTTTCCAATAAGTAAAGGCAGGATCTTTTTTTTCAAATTCAACTTATTGATGATTTTTCATGTTTTGCTTTTTTTTTAACCTCTACAAATGCCCTGCTTTGATATTGGCTCCATTGGTTGGGGAGTTGGAGTATGCAGGACATGGGGTGTGCAGGTCCCATCAGCACTGTTTCATATACAATTATCCCTAATGATGGAGTAGAGGTTGATCCATGGGAACATGAATGGGTGTTACTATGATACTTCCACTGAGCTTTTATTATGGCATGATCTATGTTGGTGAGGCCCTTGATAGTGACTAGCTAGTACTGCATGAGAGGGACAAAGACTGTTAAGTCCTCCATGTAATGTAGAAGTATGGCAACATGCAGCACAGTGGTCAATGAGGTTTCCAAATTCATTGATGCTGGAGCTGAATGGACCAAGCTTTGTCCATGTCCAACATGGTGTCTACTCATGTGGACCTGACCTGTGCCTCACTCAAATGTGTCAGCCAGATGTATCTGGTAAGTCCTCACAAATCGTCTGACAGAGGATGACATGGATGATTTCTGAGAAACCATACTCCACAGGAAGATCATCATGGTATTACTGCTCACCATTTCTATATATTGGTGAGTGCCCTCATGTATACCCGATAACACTCTCACCATCTTTACTTGACTGCCCATAGTGGTAGCCTGTACCTGGACAATATCCCAATGCATTTGCTGGTGTGCAGCCAATGCCTTATGTGTGTTGGGAGCCAGATGTAATTGTTAACATTATTTGAGGCTGTACACTGGATATTCCAACCTCTTCAATTGTTCTGTCTTCTCCCAGAATATTCACATGTGTATCTGAGAGAGACAGGTGGGGCTTCAGCAGTGTCATGAGAATAAAAGCAATGGCATCAGCATCAACTGTCTCATGGCTGTCAACATCTGCCTATTGTCCTATAAGCAGAGTCTACCACTAGTGTTTCAGTTGATGACATAACTGTGAACAAATTAATTTTATTTTATTTTTTTTATTTTACATTTGTTTACCGGGAAGGTCCGATGGGGCAGGTACCTGTTTTCAGCAAATGCCCAGGGAGATAACCTCCACATAAAAGTAAGAGAATTTACAAAGTAGTATATAAACAGAGAATATACATTATAGAATACTGTAACAAGATAAAAGCAATTTATAATTGTATGCTACAGAAGCTGTGCATATGTA
>NC_056737.1:1883401442-1883428942 GCF_019279795.1 Protopterus annectens | reverse complement strand
CTAGTTCCTGTTCAATGATGCTTAAAGGCATGGAATTAAGAAAAAACTCAACAGTTGTGCTTGCTGTAATGAATAATGGTACTTACGTATTATCGCAACCAGATTGTTCAGTACAAAAAACAGCCATTGTATGCTCATTTCTCAGGACAAGGAATGAGGTCAGACTGTCTACTGATGAGTGTGTATGTGACAGAAGTGTGTGCTTTTACTTGTAGATCACAACCGGGTTAATTTGGACCGAAGCAGATGCGTCTGTGGGATTTCCCCTGTTCTGCAAAATATGCATTCTCTCAGGACCCAGCACTCTCACTTCCTATGATTTCATATGCAGACTCAGTCAGTGGTTAAGTTGGTAACACTTCCAAATTCCTTTACCTTTCCATTGAAATTTCTGATTTGGTTCTTGTGTTTGCCCCACCTCCCCCATTACAACCAAATATCTGTTTTCACCTGAAACCCTCTGGATCAAGCACACATCATTCTGTTACGTGACGCCAAGTAATATGACAAAACCGACCTGACAATTATAGGAGGAATTGCTGTAAATATTTTAAAATGTAGGCAGACACAGTAAGAATACAACGATTTTGCAAATCAGTGTCACTGTCAACAGGTAGCGAAGCCGTAACAGAAAGTGTTGCCCGCATTTTAGAATGTTTCAAACTCTTTAGTGTGACTGTTGAAGTTGCTAAATGGGCAGGAGTTGAGCTTAAACAGGAAGAGGAATTTGGAGGTTATTTCCATCCCTGCTGTTTAACCAGTGTCACCCAAAAGTAGTCCAGACTTGGAGCACTCATTTTCAGTATGATCTGCAGTCATACGACGAGAAGTGTGACAATCACAACTCCTCCAAAATCTGGTTGCGATAATACATAAGTACCTGAATAACTATTGCTTAACTGATTTTTTTACTATGCAATACAAAGAAATACTGACAACAATGAAATATTGTATTTTATATGCTATTTCTTTATACTGTATTCTGTTGTACTGCACATCAGATTGTTTTTATAGTGTCATTCAAAATAAATTCTGACTTCATAAACTGTTAGCATTTGTACAGTGTGGAGGGTGTAATGGCAGCAGTTAAGTTTCCATGACAGGATGCTTATTTTAATGTGTCATTTCCTTATAATATATTTTGCCTGAAAATGTTTCTTCATTACTATCTTGATGTTTTAGGAGATTGATTTGGAGGCTGGGCTACCATGAGAATTGTATTGTGAGTTAGTCCGATGTTGTGACCTACTTGATGAAGATGATCCTGCAGTTACTGATCTGACATTGCTGTGTGACTGTGGCCTGTTAAATGGGGTTCTACTAGGTGCAGATGACTCTTGCCATGGCCTGTGTGAAATGTGTTGTGATTGTTCCCAGTGCCTACTGGGATAATTGTATCGGGAAGCAGTGGTAGTATCTCTTCCCCACATATCCACAGAGTACCCCATCCCTGCCCCTTATAAGACTGATTTCATCTTGACTCTGATATATCCTAAATGGTTACAAATGGAGGCAGCAACTGATGCTTGGTGTGCCACCATACTATGCATCAGCAATACCATGGTATTATCCCTGCTCTCTGCCATTTCAAAGTAGTGCTGGAAATCATCACACATACCCTGGAGGACTCTCCATTTTCAGTTGACTCTCTGTGGCAGTGCTGTGTGCCCTAACAATGTCATGGCACATTTCTTGTTGGATAGCCAATGCTCTACATGTTTCCTGGGTTGGTGGTAAATAATTCCAGCACAAGGCACTCCTTTGTAATGGTGTTACTGTGAACATTGTGACCTGTGAATGTCTGCAATCATCCTCAAAGTATTATTCTGTGTGTGTGTGGAGATACTGGTATAGAGGTACATGGGAATTCCTCTGGTACAGTCATAAATACTATGTCCAGTTAAGCTTGACTTTGACTTGCATTGTCACTTTCTGCAGAGTTACTAACATTATATGAGGTAAGAGAATCTGCCATTAAACTTGGAGACTGCCTTTCACTTCCTTCAGGCCATCTCATAAATATAACTATGCTATCGTCATCATCATCATCATCATCATCAGCAACACCATTTCTGCTGCTGGTATCATCCCTATTTAATGGTATAGCTGCTGACATCATCCCATTAATGGTATAGCTACTGACATCATCCCTATTAAATGGTATAGCTGAACTGTGTGTTTCTTTTGCTGACTATGTATAAAGAAATGATTACAAAACATTAATAACAATGCAACAGCATATGGTACAGTATGCTTACGAGGTGGTAAGTGTGAAACTTACATCACACTCTGCCTTCATTTTCATTATTATCTGCTGAGGTACAAAGCTCACCTAATGATAATGAATTGTGATATGTCGAACTACTTCATTCTTTATCAGCATTTAGTTCTGTCTATAAAAGCTATACTTTTTAAACAAACTTTCATGAGCTGATGACTGTAACTGATGCTGCAGACATTGGGTAGATGGACAGAAGTTATTCATCATCTGGTATTAACTTAATAAGATTCAGAGGCCCACCCCCATAATGGTACAGGGAATTGCATTCTGCCTGGCTTTGCTTCTAGCATGGGCTATCATTTTATCTATTTATTTATTTAACATTTTGTTGACCGGGAAAGTCCGACTAGGTTCCACAGATCCTGTTTTCAGCAGAGGCCCGGGGAGAAATGTTCATATCATTTGCCCTCTTCTTGTACTATACCAGTTCTCTGTTCATGCCTCCAACTGCAGCAATTTCAACAACTATGTAACACCAGACCTTGTTTTTCTCAGCTTGGCTGGGCCCCTCTTTAACAAAACGAAATTTCCCTTATGTCCTAAGTGCTGCCATGATGAGATGATTTTCCTCAAGGATGAAGTTATACTTTCTGTTCCTTATTTTCCATCAGTACTATATGTAAAAAAGTAAAAAAGTAGGTTACTGTCAGGCATTTGTGACATTAATGTTTGGGTGACATCAGCTATTAAAGTTCAAATCACTGGCCAGGTATTCCTGCCATCCACAGGAACTTTTAAGTAAAACAAAAAAATATGAATGTATATATAAAGACATACATATATCTATGTTTTGTTTCTATATATATATATATATATATATATATATATATATATATATACACACAGCCCTTAAACAGTGACATTCATCTACAGCCATGGTTGACACCACTGGGTGGCTAACCCTACTATGGTAGTTCTTCCACACCGTATACTCACTCACATCTATGGCCAATTTAGAGTATCCAATCCACCTACTGCATGTCTTTGTAATGTGAGGAATACTGGAGCACCGGGAGGAAATCCATACAACTACAGGGAAGACATGCAGAAGCCACCCCAGCCAAGAATTGAACCAGAGAACTTATTGCTGTGAGGTGACAATGATATCCGCTGTGCAAATGTGCCACCCTTGCACACACACACACACACACACACACACACACACACACACACACACACACACACACACACACAATATATGCATGCAGACTGCAATGTTATGTTAACTGTAGTTCAGTCAATCACAGTACTTAACCAGAAAAGCACTCTACCATATCTTCTGCCATTCTTATGCACATTTTCCTCACTGTCAGTACCAAAATATCAGATTAATCACACATGCCTATTTTTGTCCTTTGCACACTTAAATGTATCTGGTAAAATTAAGCATTTTTACCAAGTATGCACAATCACTACAGTATACTTCTGTAATGCTCATTTTTTATAATACAAAGCTCATAAATGCAACTTCAAAATGACAAAATTACCACTTATGCAATGGTATTCATACATGTACTGCATGCATTCAAAATCATTGCAAGTAACCTTTAAAATAGTATAAAACTAATTATTAAAATGTTTCATATGACATAATAATTATTTTTAAAGATATTTCTTACTTTGCTATGTCTGCAGTATCCTAAAACATTTGCCTCCTATCTCTGCTAATCGCAAATTAATATGGTGATACTCAACCTATTGATGAAAATTTATGGCTATGTACAGGTATTATATACAAATTAGACTAATTTATATGTATGTCTATGAACTGTAGCATAGTACGCAAACATGTCCTGAGGTCTATTAGCAAAATGTATCACTTCGTTAGTTGTGGGCATGCGTCTCACATAACATGAACTTATTTCAAGGAGACATGGGTGCTCTGCGGATGTTTCTGAACTTCACAGCACTCCACAGCTATGCCAAGCTTTCTGTAGAAATGCACAGATTGCCCTAGACTAGCCAGAATAGGAATATACTTTAAAAATTCAAAATTGAGTCATCTGAATGTCAGGTTTACAGCAATCTGAAGGTTAGTCTCTGCCCATTAAACACTGTCTGTCACACCCTAGCTAATGAAACATATCATAAAGTCATAAAAGTAAAAAAAAAAAAAAAAAACATTAATTTGACATTTCGGTACTTACGTTATTATCGCAACCAGATTTTTGTGATAATACGGCTTACGACTGTGACTGTAAACAGAAATGTATGCAGAATCACACAGAGAATGTTATCTGTAAAAAATAAAAACACTTTGCTGAGGTAGGAATAGTGTAAGTCATAGTACTTTTCCAAGTCCTGTTATGTGTGCACACAACACAGCAGAGCCGCGTCTGCAGCATATATTCCCTTCCCCAGAACTAGCAGCCCAAAAAGGGTAAAAAGCAACTGACAGTTCACACACCATCCAAAAAGGAGGAGAAAGGCAACACCTACAGATGTGATTCATTTATTATTAAACACACACATCACAGAAAGCATGACACTCCAGGGGTGTGAAATTTTCATGTGAAAATGCAGAAATGTGAAATACTGTTTCAGAAAAGTAAAGCCTTACAACCTGCACGTTTACTACGGGGGACAAAAATACTGAGATAGCCAGTCAAAATCTTTCAGATGACTAAAATAAAATTTGAGTACTGGCCATGAACATAAGGATGGTATATTCCCGATTAACTTAGCCTATGTTGCGCTTGTAATCAGGAAGGCAGGATCTGCCATGCGCTACATGCATCAGTATGTAGTTCACTGGCAAAGTGAGATATGCCAGTCAGGACTCCAAAATTTGGCAGTTAGTCCTCTCCCTGCCTCACACCATGTGTGCCACAATTTTACTTACTTACTTACACTCCCTTTTCCAGCTTAATAGACCTGATGTCTCAGACATGGGACTAAATTCGCAACTGTGAAAATCTGGTTGCGGTAATACGTAAGTACCAACATTTCTTTCCTCCACCTTAAAAGAAGAAAAAAAAAAAAAAATGAAAATAGCATTTCCACTGTACTACACGACACATATTGATGTTAGGGTACAAAACAAATAACATTTATCAATCAGCATTAATAATGGTGGTTAGTACTCATTTATTGAAAAAAGTTATGACAAATGGAAAGTACAGGTTTATATTTTCCTTTAAGAAAAATCAGCATGTGACAAAGCAGTTTTGGTTACACCAAACTTGCCAATAGTATCAATACCTGCTCTAGTAAGCAGGGCCGGCCTTAGCTGAAATGGCGCCCTAGGCGAAGTACTGCTCTGGCGCCCCTTAAGCCCCACCCACACCATACTCAAGGAACACAGGTATATGAGCCACACCCGCAGATGGTTCTTCAGGGGGATAACAGACTTCCAAAGGTTACAAATGTTATACCCAACATGTTAGAAGAATTTGATTTGGTAAATGAATGGAGAAAGTTGCACCGGAATGAAAAAGATTATATTTAAGGGGGGGGGGGCACAAATAGCCAGCAGAATAGATATGTGGTTCATCACTAGAAGGCAGTTCCAATCAGTTTGGGAGATTAATATTTATGTCAACCATGGTCAGAGCATGCAGCCCTGTGTATGACTTTTAGCAAAAAGAGCAATGTGCCACATTATGTACTATGGAGACTAGATCCACTTCTGTTAAAGATAGAAGCATAAGCAGACATTCGGAGACAGCAATAAAACATACTGGAATACTAGGAAAAATAAATTATCCACCCTTTTCTCCAAATCTGAATATTTCAAATTTCATATAAAAACACTGCTGTAAACAAACCCATAAGAAAAAAAAGGCAAGGAAAAAGAATGTTAATGGTTATAAGACAAAATTACTCAGCAGAGATGGGGAAAGAGTGTAGTTCTCTATAAGGGAGTAGTAGCCAAGTCATGAAAGCCAGTTTGGGGAATGGATAGGGGCGACCAGCCAGCCAAAGGTTAAATAATTACATAAATTCATATTTCTGTCTTGAATTATCAGCTGTGTTGTTGCACTAGCTGTCACCATTGCATTATTCACATTTTTAGGCAATGAGTTCTTTTCTCGGCCACCCGGCATTTACTTTGTTTTTGACTTATTGTCTGCCTGACTTTTAGGGAATTAGATTGATTTAGTACCTGCTGTTGCACTTCCTTGAAAGTCATTCCATTGGGATGGATGGTTCCCCCATAAGATAAATAAAATGCAGTTTGCATATAATAACACTATTATGCTAATTTTGTGGTGACCGGTATTTTTATTAAAAAATTGTTCTCCCCTCCTAGAATTAGCTTGATGCTGCATTTCTTGCTGTTAGAATTAGCAGGCACCTGCCTGACCTAGAGTGGTCATGAGTCATAGCCCAAGCTGTCCATGTCAGTCAAATAATCTAAGAATCAATATGACTTCGCTGAGTTACGTGATTGACGCAGTCAGTAGTGTGAACAGTTTGGTTTTGTTACTTGATTAGTTATAAAAAGCAATCCAATTAGTCCGCAGGTTATTTTTAAGCCTCCAGCTGCAAAGCAGGTAGGTTAACTAAGGACAGGCTAGGCCTTGAAAGAATATGTAAGGTGTTCTGGTCTCAGTGCTGCCAATATATAATTAAAAAAATGCTGCTAACCACTTGATTTGTATACAATTAAAAATAAAGTATTACCCAATCAACACTTGATTTATTTCACTCTTATTACTTCACACACACTGTATTCAAACATTGCGTTCTAGCCATAATACCAAAATAATGTGAAGCTTGCAAAATGTTGCATTACAAAACTGTAATAGAATACTAGACCTTTCATAACTTCAACACTATCTCACACATATAGTGAGACTCCAAAAACTGTTACTAATCCAATTCTCTCATGTGGGTTTTTAATATAATTAACAATATTTATTAATAATAGGGTGTCAAACGCAAACTATTTGTTTAAATACAAATTGGATTTCTAGGCACTGCAGCAATTCAGGAAATTTAATATACCTTAAATGTCTGTTCTCTTTCGTGTAATTTAAAACAAACCCATGCATATTGGCATGATGCATTATGGGTATGGGTATGGTAATCAACATTCGGGTTTTGACTTCTAGGTCAAGGTCTGCCAGCTTTCTAATCGCGCTTTTTTGGTGGTGTAAACTCGATTTTGCAAGTCTGTAAAGATCTGTTTCATATTAATAACTGAGAAGAAATGGCTTTAACCAAAGAAGAACACCTGGGCTCAGGAGTGTAGCCAGAAGTCCACATTTTATACTTAAATCTGATGTTGTTGACATTACCATCCACCTTCAAAAGTTTCCTTTCTGCGCACTTTTGTATTTGAATGTTAGCATGCAATGCACGCATGGGTACTATAGGTCTTACTGCTGTAAAAGTGGGGGGGACGCTCGCTCCCCCTCGCTCTATGGTTCCGGCGCCCATGCGTGGTTGGTGAATCATGCTTTTAATTACGGAAGTAAAGTTTAAGTTAACTCAATTTTCCCCCCTTACGATGTTGGCTTTTACGGCGCTCTAGGCGGTCGCCTAGTTCGCCTATGCCTAAGGCCGGCCATGCTAGTAAGCACAATAGCAAAAAGGGCTTGGTTAAGGTGATGTCACACCCAAGAGGAAGTGGTTCTAACCCTGCTTAATACATCCATTACCATACTTTCCTCATTCTTGTTCTGGCCTTTTGAATAACGGTAACATCTGTAAAGGTGTGAGGCCTCAGTCCTAGCCAGAATCATAAAGAGACCTTAATCATGCTCTACCTTTTGCATGATTCATACCTGGAGACGAATGAGGCATGCTTGAGAAATAGCCAATGGAAAACAATGATACCTGGCAGGAGATGGGTGACTACCTGTCAGTCCTGACAGGTATAATCACTCCAGTCAGCAGCTGCCACCACAGGTATGAGGATTTAGAGAAGCGTAGGGCTGACCAGCTGGCCGAGTGGATAGACTGGTTATGGTGAGAAGGTCAGCATTTTATAGCAAGTAAAATATTTTTCTTAACTGAGTGATATGAATCCATGCATTGCATTATATTGTATTGTTTGGTATTGTATTGTATTATCTTATTTATTCATGTTCATTATATGTGAATGCACCTTAGGAGGATTGTTACAAATTTTGTTGTACTTGTGCAATGACAATAAAGGAATCTTATCTTACTTTTTATATATATATCTATGAAAATGTATAAGACAGTTAACATATTTGAATAAACACATGTATTTGCAAAGAAAGATAAATGTACCTGAAAATATTAGTTGTTCTGCTATTACAGAATGCATAGGAAATGCGGAGCATGTTTTTAATCAGACGTGCATCTTTTGAACAAATACGAATGTTAATACTGTATTAACAGATTACAATAATAAACAGTAGCATAGCCAGGGTGGGGCAAGATGGGCAACTGCCCTGGGCCGGGTGTGTTGGGTGGGGGGCACGACTAGCTGATCCTGATATTTCGTTACTGAAAAACTGACTTTAAAAGCTGGTATTGCATTTGCAGTCAAACTGAAGCATCATAACACTCTTGTGTGTGACCTAAACTGTAGCAATTGCTTAGTAATTGTAGCAAACGGTTTGGTACATTTTAAAACAATTATATATATTTTTTAACTAAAATCTGAATGCTGTAGTGTTCTATGCAGGCAGGGTATAAAGTGTGGCAACTGTTTTTTACATTTGTAGCAAACAGTCTGCTACTAGTTTAAAGCAGCAGAAAGCACCCCTGCACTACCAGGCTATAACTCATTCCACCCCTTTTGGCCCCAGAACATGGACAGAAGCTCCAAAGGTGGTGGTGTCTCCATATTCATAAGGGATATGCACACCTCCAGACTAGTAGCCCAGCATAACGCATTTGAGATACTTCAGGCACAACTAACATTGGGCAAGATGGCGATTCAGGTCGTAGCCTGCTATAGGTCCCCAGCCATGTCCCAAGACTCTCTCCATGTTCCTAAGCACCCTGAAAACTATTAGGGTCCAACCCAGCACTCTCATACTAGGTGACTTCAACTATCCTTCCATCAACTGGGAAAACTACTCATGCACCAATACATTGGACCAACGCTTCCTGGAATTCATTAATTCCAGTGCCCTGGACCAGCTCATTCTTACCCCCACAAGAGGAAGCAACATCCCTGACCTGGTTATTACTAACATGGGCAACCATTGCTCTACACCAGTAGTCAATTCCTCCCTGGTTAGACGTGACCACAAGCTAATCACCATGGAAATCCACATCTAACCCACACCACCCGCAAAGGTAACCACCATGAAAAACTTCTCCAAAGCTGACTTTGGGCTACTAGAAATAGAGGTGGCTAACTTCATGGCATGCATGTTGATGGCAAATGCATGACTGCCAAATCATACAACAATGCACTGTATGAACACGTACATAAATGCATTGAACTAGCCATATCCAACAGATCCAAAATGCTCTCCTCCAAAAAATGGAAGCTAATCTGGTGGTCCCCCTGCCATTAATAAACTCTACAACAGAAGGAAGAAACTGTTGCAAAAAAAGGTGAAGTCCCAAGACTGGAAAAACTCCCTTATTGGCCTCAACAAAAAGTTGAGATCCCTCACCAAAACCTCTAAAGCCAGCTATGAAGGCAGAATTGCAGCAGACACAAATAACACTAAAAACAACCGCAAAGCTTTCTATAGTTATATCAAGAATCTCCACGGCAATACCCAGGTTTGCTCCAAGTTACTGCACAATGGTACCTCCTATACTGAGCCAACAGATATTGACAACATAATGGCCAACAGATTCAGTGCCAACTTTACCCCTCTATCTCCCCCCAAATGACCAATCACAGTACCGAAGGAATGCCAGGCAGCCAGCATTACTGCAGCACAGGTTAAAGCTGCATTGTCCAAGGCCAAGAATACAGCTTCCATGGGACCCAAAAATATTCCTGGATGTGTTCTACAGGAACTACAAAGTAAACTGGCACCACATCTGTGTGCCCTGTTCAATCACAGCCTCACCTCAGGCTTTGTCCCTACCAAATGGCACACTGCTACAGTCATCCCTCTCCATAAAGGGGGAGTGACTACAGACCCTGGGAATTATTGTCCTATTAGCCTGATGAGTCTGATATATAAGGCTATGGAGTGCATCATCATGGACCTAATTACCAAGGATATAGGGGAATCTCCAAACTCTAGATCCCACGCAATTTGGCTTTGTGAAAGGTAGATCATGGCTGCTCAACCTGGTTGACTTCTTTGAGTCAGTCACCATAGCTGTGGATGAGGGCAAGAGAGTTCATACAGCCTACCTCAATCTGGCCAAGGCCTTTGATATCATTCCCCACTCAGGAAGTATTGATAAACTCACCAAACTAGGCATCATCCCCTGTATCACTAGGTGGGTTGCAAAATGGCTCACAGATAGAACCCACAATGTGAAAGTAGCAGACTCCAAGTCAGACTGATGACCGATCACGAGTGGAGTCCACAGGGATTGGTAGTGGGTCCTCTCCTGTTTGGCATCTACTCTTTCCTCATTAGGCTAATCATTGAGTATAATGCCCCATTTGGCATGTACCTCACTAGACACATGCAACAGCTGGAAAGGAAACAAAAGTACCTCATAAAGAGGATCCTAGGCCTTAATCACATGTCCTACACAGACTCAAATAACTCCAGCTATTCTCTGTCTCATATCATCTATTAAGAAGCGATCTCTGCTTAACTTACAAAACCACGTCTGACACCACTCTGTTAGAAATTCTACATCTAAAGAAATCCAAATCCCTCCGCACCACATGCTCCACAGACCTCAACCTCATTACCACAATTAACAGAACATGCTGGAGGGACAGGTTCATAACCCAGAGACTACCCTTACTCTGGAATAGACATAAATGTCAAGCAGAGCACCTCAATGGCCCTCTTCAAGAGAAATCTTGGTGAGTGGATGGGGAATAGAAAGTTCACCCCGCAGATCACTCCAGTGACTCTATTAGATAGCGGCACTGGGAACTAATGTCAGATGGCATGATGGCAGGGCACTTCTTTGGGCTAGGCTTGTAAAGGCTCCACGGCCATTAGCCTAGTACACACCTATGAACCTATAAAAGAAATTAGTTGAGGGCGGGTTGAGGGCAGGGCATAGAAATAGGACCTGAATGGCTGGGGCAGGAGGGACGGGGTGGGGTGAGTGTCGTGTATTTGACCACCTGATTGGTGTGCCAGTAGAACAAATGTTCTTTTTTTGGGGGTGGGGGCTCTTCAATGGAGGCTTTAAGATGGTTATTTTTTAATCTTTAGATACATGTTGTGTTTTTGGAGCCCAGAAGGATTATTGTTGCTCTCTAGTGGTAATGGAGGGTAGTCCAATCAAATTCTGTGCTCTAATTCACTTAGGAATCCATTTGCTGTGATTGGTCAGGAGACATTTTACTTATTTACTGGATGTTTTGAGCTTCTGTAGTGGTGTTGCTTTTGGCCAAAGATTGTCTCATTTCTACAAGAGCTTAAATTCACTTGTCGACTATTCCAATGATTTCAAAAACTATAGAGTGAATCTTGAACCATCTGTTGGTGGATAAGAACTTTGCATTGCTAAATTGCACTTTTTTAATGTTTGTTGTCAGCACTGGTGTTATTTGTGTACATTATTTACAAAATAACTCATTTAAGAGTGTTATATTTTTACCATTGCACTTTAAACTGTATGTTTTGTACTCCTGCTTTCCTGAGCCCCTATAAAGGCATTACCTTTAAACAAAGCTAGCCTTGTGCAGTAGGTTTAAGCAGTGCAGTGTATAGATGCAGGCACCTAGATTTGATATATTCCCTATAAAACTACCCTTCAGACTTCCCCTGCCCTCAGCTGTGCAAAGCGCATCTAGTTTGCACAGTGACAACCACTGCCCCATGTGGTTTGTATTAGATATTAGATGCTCCTGTTATTACTCTATATTCTTGTAACAATCTACTGATTACCTGAATAGGGCCAGGATCCATAGATATGAACATTCCTGATGCTCCCATAGCCAGCTTGGCAGATATCGGTGTTCTGAGGCAATGTAACAATTGCCTAATGATTACTAAATATTGATTATTAAAAAAAAAAAGAGATAAGGTATGTGAGAATGTATTTACAGAATGTCACTGGAGTCAAAGGTCTCAGTGCAAACACTAAACATACCAATCAGGTTTTCATAAATGCACACACTGAATCCATCACAAACACAGCATGGATCAGACACATAGACCCACACATACTAAGGCACTTAAAAGTAATCTTTCTAAACCTCAAAGATCTCCCAGACAGCGGGCCTACTAGAAACAACATCAGTAGCCCCAAAAGCACTCTACTAAAATAATACCCACCATGACACATGCGGCTACATCTCACAGAGTCTAAACTTCAAAGCCCATAAGGCAAAACACCACACAACCCAATATCCTAGTTATTGGAGACTCCATTGTGAGGCAGGCAGATGTCCCACTCTTCAGGCTGAATAAGGAGAAGGTCACGGTCAGTTGACTATCTGGGGCCAATATCTACCAGATGACACATACATAAACGCAGGTCACTGAACCACAAGTAGCAGTATGAATCCGTCATAGTTCATGTCTGTGTAAATAACTTGAGATGTACCTCCCTAAACTACATGAAGAGACACATGATGGGGCTCTAGAACTTTGTGTCCCAGACTATGAGCCTAACATTGAGCAGCATTCTACATTTACCAAGGATGATGTCACAATACAAACAGAAGATACATAACTGGCTTACCTTCTGGTGTCAATCCAAAAGGGTACAATATTTTGTGAGCATGGGAAGATATGGTTGGCAGATGATGCTGCTTTGCCAGGGCTGGTCTGCACCTGTTCCCTCTAGGATTTTGAATATTGGCTAAAACATTGTCTTTCCCCAAGGTGTCTTTTTTAGGCAATGGTAAACTGACAGACCTTCCAACATAGAAAACCAACCCCAGAAAATGTAAAGGTGTCACCACTGAGTGCCAGGGGTCTAACCGGGTACTGATTTGCTTGACATGTAGACTCAAGGGTATCAGAGCTAGTCAGAGATTTGAGATGCATGGCTAGCCTTAAAAAGACCCTTGTGGTCATTAGTCTAGTTGTCTAGTTAACACCTATGAACCTATGAACCTATTGACAGTTTGCTCCAGAGGTGAGGGATATGTTGGAATATGAATCTAACAAACCAGTGTGTCTTATTTGTCTGCTAAAGAGGCTTTAATTCTTTTAACTGTGTATTTTATGTATCATTTGTTCTGTGAAGGAATAGGAAATCAAATAGGGTTACAACTTTCATGGCACAAAAGGCTAGACATGGATCCCCATGAAGGATCCTGTAAGAGAATGATTACAGAGAGTGCTGCCAGTCATTCCAGAGCACTAGGTTTTTTGAGGCCACTGATATTTTTAGTTATGAATCACTGAGGTCTTTCAAGTTGTGTGATATGTTTAGATAAATCCATGACAAAAGGTGCATTATATTGAATAATGGGTCTGATAAGATATGAGCAAAGGTGAATTAAGACTTATCTGAATCTAGTGGAGATGCCTTTGAAAATTAGATAGGCCAGATAAAAGGCTTTCCAAACTAATGTGGAGACATGATGGTCAATGATAAGGAATTATCAATAAGAGTATCCAGATCCCTGAAAACAGTGCCTGATTGGAGGGTTCATCTCCTATATGGTAAGTGAGACTGTTTTGTTTACCAAAATGAACTATGCTATATGTTTTTACATTTAATTTGAGACCATTGTCCTTGCACCAGTTGTTAACATGGTCTAAACCATGTTGGATCAATTGTTACTCAGTTGCAGATCTAATAATAACAACCACTTTATTGTTATCTGCAAACTTAGTTAACAATAGGTCAGAAGTGTTGGCCTGAAGGTTTGTTAAATATATGCTGAAGAAGGTTTGCTTTTTAGAAGTCCCTAAATGCAAAGCTATTTACCGAGGAAGTACCACCAATTTTAAAGGAAAAGGTAGCTAAATTTTGGGTTGATTTAACAATACCTGATGATATATATATATATATATATATATATATATATATATATATATATATATATATATATATATATATATACTGCGAAAGAAGTGGCCATATTTCTGAGAACTATATATCCAGGATACTGTTGACCCTAGTAAGATGGTTAACTATTTGTGAAAGAGATGTCAAGGAATCACTGGGCATCCAGACCATTGGTGGTGTAGGTCAGCCAGAGTTTTTATGGATACTTAAAGTCCCTCACTAGAAAGATTTTTGGTTTGATGGAAATTTCACCTAATGTGTTAAGATAGCTATCATGCTCAGAATAAGACATAGAGGGACATATAGTTAGCAATGAAGTGGTAATTAGTCTTGTTTAGGGTTATTTGGGTTTCTTGTATTTCACGTGTGGTGTCCCAAGGAATCTGTCATGAGGTGATAATATACTTGACAAACCCTGATACTCCTCCACAATATTGCCAGTGGGCCTGAAGACATGATAGGCATTATATCTAGGAATAGAGGGAGTGCTTTCCTTGCTGTGAAACCATGTGTCTGTAACTATACAAATATGAATATGTTCAAGGTACAAGAAAGCATCAGGTTCAGGCATTTTTTATCACTCCTGGCATTGAGAAGAGCCACATTAATGTGTTCCAAATTAGAATTTACTAGGTTGGAATGTCCATTAGATACACTGCTTAAAAAGGCACTATGGTGACAGTGAGGACTTTAGCCAGACTATGAAAGCCTTGGTAAAACAGGTGAAGGCCATCTCTGGCAAAGCAGGAAGACTTGAGAGCCATCTTATCTCAAGCTGAGACATGCTAGATCCTTCTAGAATGACACCAACTACATAGCCAATTATCTTGTCTCTGAATGTTTGGCATAATTCTGGGAGATTGCAAAGTACCACTCAGGACCAGTGTCTTTCCTGCTTCATACATACACATTGCAGGCGCAATCATATTCTTCTGCATGTCTCTCTGGGTAGAGTATCTAAGGTTGTTCACCCCACATAGACCACAATCAGGTCATAATCATATTTGTTAGAAAGGAAGGATCTAAAAGCCCTTATTACATCCTCAATCCTGGCTCCAGAAAGATAGCTGTCACCCTATTTTTATCTAGCCTGCTGAGCATGGTGTCTGTGTGCCTTACAATAGACTCACCTATTATTAAAACATTACAGTGGTTCAATGTGGTCTAGGTGGGCCACAAGGACTTGGGGTCTGCACCCTTGAGACTCTTAGAGATATGCACATTAGATGTGGGTGTGAAGGGGAAGGTGGGTATGTTGCTGAGTACACTAACATCTGAGGTTCCTTAGTCTTTAGCCTAGGTGGCTTAGGCAGTACCCTTCTAACAACCTCAGCATAAGCTGATTTAGTAGAACTGCTTTGTGTTGTATGTGTATATGTGGTGTACGTATCAAATATTCACTGAGACTATTGCTGGAATGTGCCAGTGTTTTCAGTGGGAGAACCTGAAGTTTGTTAGTCCCTTAGAAAAATACTATGAGATGTTACAAAAGGAATTTCCAGTACCAGCATCCATTCTACCGGTTTTCTTTGCTTTAGAGGATATCTGTGCTTCTACCAGCAATTTTCCTGATAGTTGGCCATCTGCCACTAGAAGAGCAGATAGCATGTATAAAGTTCCACAATCTTTTAACTTTTTATGCACTATTCCCAGATATGACACAGCAGCTGCAGCTTTAGGTGATCTCACTGCTGTTAAACACATAGTTAATTCCAATCTCACTCTTTATGATAAGGATAAGTAAAGGAAAACTATTCACTTATGCAACTTTGATTTTCAGAATTTTGAATTGCTAGGCTCATATGTTAAAGTTTGTTCTGATTAACGGTAAAATTATGAGTAATGTTTTATCTGCAGTTTGTTCTTGTGAGGAAAATCTACTTTAAATAATTTATTTTATTTCTTCTGCTGCACAGGGCACTGCTCATTGTTTACAATGTGTGCATGACTCTGTCGATACTTCTTCCAGGTCTATGGCAACTTGAACTGTTTTTAGGTGATTTGCATAGCTGCATTCTCAGAACCTCATGGATGATGTTAAAAATGAGATTCTAAAATTCTCCTTTGGATAGACATTTAGTTTTTCGCTCCTGTGCTGCAAAGGTTATCAAATAAAGTGATGAAATGCGTAAGCTGATCTAGGGAATTTGTAAGATTTTTCGTAACTCCTTTTCCAAGATTTTTAAGGATTTCCTAACCCCTCATTCGGTGTTGGCAAAAAAACAAAATAAGTAGTATCATCAGCATGGAACGGGTTTCCAAAAGAACCCCGAAACCACCAACAACCAAGGACAGTCCAACAAATCTAAATAACTATTCAAGAGACCTTGTGACCACCTCTCACCTTAGCCAATTTTTTTTTCTTTTAGAAAGCCTGAATCTGCATTTTTCTTTTTGGAAACAGCTTCAGACAAATGGGTTTTGAAATAATTCAGCGGTGTTATAGAGGGCATTTGGAGGAACTTCCTCCTTTCCAGAGTCCATTCCTCATCCTCTAGAGAAGACTTTTTTTCTACCGATTCTTTATCACATGCTATCCTAAGGAATGATAGAATAAGTTCCTTCTTCCCAAATGGGGAAGGGTTATTTTATGTAAGAATGTTTCCAGTGCCAAAAAATAAATAAAGAATTTACTTGGATACTAGTCCTGGATCTAGCTATCTTTCCTAAATGTATTTGCGATAGGGCCTAAATTCAAAATGATGTCACTTGACATCATGTAACTTCTTCTTCCTCTTTCAAATTCCCTGGTAACACTAGACTTAAAAGATGCTTATAATTCTTATTCGTCCAGAGGTCAGAAGTTTCTTACGGTTTTATGTGTCTGGACCACATTATTATTTCTCTGCCTTAAGTTTTAGACTATTCACTCCACCAAGAGTGTTCAGAAAGTGCCTTGCTCCAGTTGTAGTTTTTGTTGACTCTCTCACACAGGATTGTGTTTCTGTTACCTAGACACCCCAGCTTAAAGAAATTTACTAGTGGTATTTGAAGTCTTTTGGTATCAGCACCAACAACCTCTGTCTTTGCAAATTCTAGTGCTGGGGTATTGTCATAAGAGAAATCACTTGTTGGAGACCACAGATATCCTTAAATCCAGTATTTCCTTCTCAATCCCTGTTAGGAAGTAGTCAGTCACCACAAATCCTAAGGGCTTTTCACTGGAAGCAGTTTCAAGATGGACAAAGTACAAGGTGTATGGGTCACCAAGGTCAGATGCAAGCAAAAAATATCAAAGTGAGAATATAGCATGCATACAGTTACTGATTTTTATACACTAAATGGGTGGGCGTGTTTTGTTGTAGAGTAAGGCTTGAAAGTTATGAGCATAATACCGGCTGATATATATAAAGGACTACAACCATGTATATTGAACAAGAATCTTGTACAAGACGTTACATTTATTCCTCACTGAAGAAGAATGCATTTCGAAAGCATTGTGTCGCAATCTCTGAGTTCTCTTAAAAGATGGTATTTAGAGAGAACATGTTTAATGGAAAGGTTTAATCCAAACAAGAGCTTCCTCAAGAGTCCCCTAGTCACATAGTCTATGTCAGATATGTGTTTAGACATGATATTGTGAATACAGATTCATTATGATGTTTTAACTTCTTACTGTTTTTTTCAGTTTTTCCTGCTTTTTTCCTGTTTTTGATGTCATGTACTACTAATGCCCACACAGGTATATGTTATCTTAATAACTAACAATTAACCAATTTGGTCTACTTTGTCTAATAACTGAGAACTTAGCTTAGTAAGTAACTTAGCCTTGATACACAGACATGGGACACCTAGAAATGTAAATTGGGTGAATTTACCCCAGCAATTACAGCTCTCCATGGGGATATCCACGCCCTGGAGAACCCCCCGCCCATTTAGTGTATAGAAAGAGCAGTAACTGTATGCATGCTAGATTCTCCCTCAGAGCAACGCTAGGAGGAAGATTGGAACTGTGACCTGCAAGGATGGAAATAAAGAAACACGGATCAAAAGCTTCTGCCACTGGTGTCTTCTTTCAGAACAAACAAATGCCTTGCATGCCGGCTGCCCACCATCTCAGGCACGGACTAGCAGGACTAAGAGAGCTCAGGCCCTACAAGGAACCACAAAGGTTCTTATAAGAACCCATGGAAACCCAACCCAGTCTAAGGGTGACTGTAATAGGTATGTCTTACTAGGATACCCTTCAGATTCATCTGTAAGGCCACATAGACTACAACGGTTCTTCTAAGAACCTGCAGACCACATCTGCAGGAGCTCAGCCTTACATAAGGAGCACCTATTGAGATCTGATCTGACAGGTTACCTAGGGAGGCCCTTGTAAGGGCCACTTCAGCTCTAACCAACACAACAGTCCTTTTCAGGGCTTCAACAGTCCTCCTCGGGACTACAACAGTCCATATCAGGACTTCAACAGTCCTCCTCAGGGCTGCAAAAGTCCACATCAGGACTACAACAGCCCTCCTCAGGGCTACAACTATAATGACCCCCCAGGACAACTACAATATGAATCATTTACTGAAAAGTCCTTTTGAGGACTTCTTCCTGAGCCTCCAAAAAGTGCAATTCTTTCCAGGAAGAGTGTTCTTCCCCCCTGCTATAGCTAGAATGGAAAAAAAGGAGAGGCACCTGCACCCTAGAAATGGAATCCAGAACTGAACCATTAAATAAGAGCAAGGAAATGAGACAGGTATCTGTCCACAAAGCTTGGGAAAAATTTCTAAATTCAACCGAAAAAGGTGTTACTATTTAAAATCCAATATCATATGAAATCAGTCTGCATTAGACTTCATTACACCTCCAACAATTAATTTTCCCATAACATATATATATATAATAACTATATAATACAGCCACTTCATATGGAGTTCAAAAAGGTTATGTGAAGAAATCTCCACATATATATTGTCCAATAAAGAGAAGCAGATTTAAGAATTAAGCATTCATCTTCAACAGAAAAGGCATTCTCATTAATCTTATTAGAGTAATTCCATAATAATGAACCTGTGGAACCAAACTCTTCTCTTATTATTTTATAAATTATTATTTGAGTTACTACTGATTTGGAAAAATAACTCCAGTATCTTTGGAATATGTTGGTTTGAAACTCCATGGAGATTTTGATTTTAACACTAACATATGTTTTTACAGGATTGTATAGTCAACCAAGTATTATTTTCTAAGCAATGTCTTGCAAGAAGATAATCTGTATTATGCGATTTATTTCTAATTAAGAATCGATGCCAAAAGATTAAATTTGTATATCTAAGATCTAGCATATTCTTTATATTAAATGTTCCCAAACAACCCATAAGATTTGATATAGAGAACAATAAATACAATAAATCTTTAATTATATAATTAGAATTCATGAATCTTTTAAAATTTATAAGGATGTCATCAGTAAAGGTAAAGGAATACTATTTTTTTTCTTTTCACTTAAACATAAGTCTTTCAAGATCCAGTAAAATGTATTAATTAAAAGTTTAGAGGAAGGTTCTGTAACATAACCGTTATTTATTAATCTTTGATGAATGGATTTCCAAGTGGATTGGTAAGAAGAATTTAACCATAAAGATATTAAATTGAAAATTATAGATTTGGCATATAATTCAACATTTACAAAATGTAGTCCACAGTCATGCCTCCTTTTAACATGCCCATCAAATGCACCACTTCAATTCTAATGCACTAGGCCAACTTGTCTCATACCCCACAAGTGGAGATAACATTTTGGACTTGATTCTCACCAACATGGTTACATGGGTGACCTTTGCACCACTCACATAGTAAGTTCTTTTCTGGTAAGATCAGATCATCTGTATGTCTCATTCAAAGTTTCTATCCTGCCCAGCCACCCCAGCTGTAACCAGGCTAATAAACTTCTCAAAAGCTGACTACAATCTCCTAAGGGAAGGTATCAGTAGCTTCACACCACTGTCCCTCCCCCGTGGATGCAGACAATTATGCTGAACAGTATGGCAATGCAGTATACAAGCACCTGTACAACTGCATGGACTCAGCCATTCCCAACAGAACTAAAACCTCCTCAAGGAAACAAAAACCTATCTGGTGGACATCCTCTATCAACAGGCTTTAAAACAAAAGGATGAAACTGTTGTCCAATTGTAAAAAGGCACAAATTCCCAAATGGAAAAACTCCCTCTTTAGCTTCAACAAGCAAATTAGATCACTTATGAAAACCTCGAAAGCCAGTTATAAAAGAAAAATTAACCTCCAAAACAAAGGAAAACCACAAAGCCTTATTCAGTTATGTTAGGAACCTCCATGGCAAAGCCCAGATTTGTTCTGAATTAGCACTTAATTGGACCACTTATACTGATCCACTTGACTTAGTCAACCAACTAGCAAATAGATTCAGCTCAAACGTCACCCCCCTGTCCCATTTCAAAGGCCCATTCGACATCCCTGATACTTGTCCCGCTCCTCACATCTCCATAGATCATGTGTTAAGGGTCCTATCCAAGGCAAAGAACACAGCTTCCATGGAACCTGATAGTAACCCAGGCTGTATTCTGCACCATCTCCAGCATGAACTAGCTTCACCATTGAACAAGCTATTCAACCCCAGCATAAGTACAAGCTTCATTCCAGCAGAGTGGAGAACTGCCATTGTCATCCCCTTGCACGGAGGTGGTGCCATTACTGACCCTGGAAACTATTTGGCAAAAACATGGCCCCTACTGATTACCATATCAACAGCAACCCACTAAGCATCCAACCTTTAGTGAGAGGAATGGGTAAACGGGTTAACAACAATCTCACATTCGACCAACATGTAGTAACAGGGGTCAGAAAAGCCTTTTACTTGGTTCATCTCATAAGTAAAGGGATTGCATCTAGAAAACAGGAGGTTATTACCTCTCTGTACTCCTCCCTCATTAGGTCAATAATTGAGTAGAATGACCCATTTGGTATATACCTCTCCAAACACCTGCACCAGCTGAAAAGGCCACAGAAATTCCTCACAAAGAGAATCCATGGCCTACAACTCCTGTCCAATGTGGACAGGTTCAAATCACTATTATGTGACTTGTTATCATACAGATTGCTCAGAGGTGATCTGTGTCTAGCCTACAGGGCAATCACATACCCTGCCCTACTAGAGATTCTCCATATCCATAAGTCTAACTCCTCAAGCATTACCTGCTCAAAAGGCCTAAATCTAATATGCAACATTAACAAAACCTGCTGGAGAGACAGGTTCGTATCCCACAGGCTGCCCCATCTCTGGAATAGACTTCCTATACACATCAGAGTATGTTGCTGACCCTCTTTATGTGCAGCCTTGATGATTGGATAGGAAACCACAAATTTGTCCGAGGGCTTCTACCTGTGTCCTTCAGAGACAGGGGTGACAGGTGCTGACTGAGGTTTCTTTTTTGGGGATAAACCCTTGGCTAGGCTTGTAAGCGCCTCAGGGCCAATAGCCTAGTAACCTACTATGATCCTATAATGCTATGATATTCTTGGTTTATTAGGGAACCAGAGAAAATTAAGAAGATTAGAATTTAATTTCTTAAAGATGTTTTTAGGAGGGAGAATAACTAGTGACTGTAGACAGAAAAGTATTTTTGGTAGGATAATCATTTTTATTAAAGTAAGTCTATCTTCCATTGTAAAAATGTTCTGATCAATAACTATTTTAGCAAAAATGTCTATTAAATTATTATAATTTACTGTTATTAAGTCTTTTACAGTAGATTTAATGATTACTAAATAATTAATTTGCGAATTGTCCCAAATAAAATGATTATAGATTCTTAAATAATAATGAACTTTTTTATTAATAAGTAAAATATTTCTTTCATCAGCATTTAACAATAAACCTGATACTTCTTCAAAGTCTTTAATAGATTTTCTATTGAAGCTTCAGCATTTCCACTTATTATTAAAATGTCATCAGCAAATGTGATTATTAAGGACAAGAAAATGATAAACCATTTCAGGGTCACTTTAGAATTATGCAGTTACAGTATCACTAAGATTACTCTGCAGACTGTTTTAAATCCTGCTTTCATGCAAGTCATCTCAGCAATTTCTAATTCGATTATATGGGTTTTTGTTCATTACAAGTAGACCCATATATTTTAGGGTCCGTATTAATTATTCAAAGTTTTTAAAGTTCAAATGTCATATGGTCAACACCATATGATCAAACTTTAAAATGTTTGAAGGTGAAAAGCAATGGCTCCGTACAGCTCAAAATGGGAATATTTCCCTTTTCTGCACTGAAGTGCAATCTCAAAGTTGGTATATTTAAGTAGGGGGGTGGGGGGTGCGGGGGGGGGGCTTCCCTCCCTGCTCAGAGCTTTGAGGTAAGTTTTTTTTAAATTTTTTTATTATATATACAATGTTTCAAACTGCACTCATATGTTGTCGAACATATGAGGTTTGAAGTTTTTAAACTTTGAATATATAATATAAACCCTATATATACATATATGTGCGAATAGTATTAATTTACATTTTTGCTTTAGGTATTAGAATCAGGATTTAAGGTAAAGGTGAAGTCATAATGATGAGAAGACATGCACATTGAGACAGAAAAGAATAAATAGTCTTCAAACTCATCTCAGCTGATCCAGAAAAGATCTTCTTCTTAAACCTGTGATTCAGAAGTAACAAAAAAGTGTCCACCCCCCAAAAAAAGACCTAAAAAAAAAGCCAAAAAAGAGGTGGGAATGCAGCAGGTATGGAAGGATTTTGAACTAGAGATATTCAAATCAATCAGAATGATGAATACTTGCACATATTTATGGATGCATTCATTGAACAAGGAAGGGAGGTCTAGACTTTTTCAGTTAATGGAAAACAGTAATTTACCAGTTGTAGAACAAGATTCCTGAAGAGAAAAGGGGGTCCTTCAGTATCAGCTTCAGGTAGTGCTGAAGTTGCAAACAATCTTTCATTCCCAAAATTGCCTGCAGATTTTCTTATATCTAATACAAGTACCCCAGTAGCTACAGCTTAGGATAGTAATTATCTTCAGTTTGTTTTTCACAAGCGTTTGACTCTGACACATCAAACATCACTGCTAATATCACCTATTCTATGAAAAAATAAATATGGAAAGGTGAATACGTAGACATTTTAAACCTTACTGATACAGATGAGAGAATTCTGAACATAGAGAGTGAGTGTTCTGAAGACCTAGCCAAAGCCCTTGTAGTTGGGAAGAACGTAAACACTTAAATCTTGAGATTACAGGGTCTTTGGTTTCAACTACATGTTGCTTTTAATTGAAGAGGAGACTGGGCAGGCCCTCTTTTTGTTGGTCTACTACCTTATCATAAAAGAGCCTTGTTTTATAAATGGGTAAGCCTTGGATTTTGTATGATCAACATTTTAAAAAGCTCAAAGAAAGAGATAAGAAACTGATATGAGAAGACATGGACAGTACTTGACTTAGTGCTATGGTTGATAAACTTAGAGTGGTTCCATTTTTTATTAAAGACTTTGGCTTGACCAAAGGCAAACTAGGTTAGGCATTTAATGCAGGCAATGGTGACTGACAATTCTGCAGATTCACTCATATGTACACCATTTGTGTTGGGAAACACCCTGCAATAAAATGCTGGTTCAGGGATAAAAACACAGTCCCAATGCCAAAGCAGCAACAAGTGAAAATCCAAGCTTCATCAGAGATACTTGCAGAACATGGTAAAAATCTGTTTTGTGAATATAACAGATGTTTCAGTTTTTTTGAGATTCAAGTAAGCCAACTTGAATTCATTCACCTATTAAGGTTGAGGTATTGAAGCATTTGATTAAATGTACCCAAATTAACCCACTGCTAATTTCCTTATAAATAGGTATAAATTTGGTCTCCTTATTAAATCCCAAACCAATTGCATAAATTGTATTTAAGATGGCTAAAAGGTAAGGAACATATTTTACAGTTCTTTTTGCTAAAATAATGCAAAAAAGGATTAATTAGCCCATTTCAGGCACCTCCACTCAGATCATTTATTGTTTCACCTTTGGGTCTTGTACCCTAGTGCCCAAGAAACACTCGGAGAATATTGCTTTATTCCCACCTTTTCAATCCCAAAGGTTCTTCTGTAAATGATGAAAGTGACAAGCTGTAAAAAAAGAGTTCACTACATATCACTTGAGGATTTTCTAGAAGCTGTATGTATGTGTGACATTTATTTGATCTAAAAGAAAAATACTGAAAAGCCGCTGCTGGCATAAAATATCTAAAAGCAAAATGTTGATAGGTTGATAGGTAAGTACTAGGCTATCAGCCCTAGGCCCTATATAAGCCTAGCCAAACAAGTTCCCTGGCTTTTGCCACCCAAGAAAATTATTTTCCTGTGCCCCTGTCAAGCAGAGCCACAGCAGTGATTCCTGGGGTGAATTTCCTATTACCTATCCAACTGTCAAGATTTCTCTTAAAGAGGGCTAACGAGGAACTTTGCTTGACATGAATGGGCAGCCTATTCCAGAGCAGGGGAAGTCTCTGGGACAGGAATCTATCCCTCCAGCATGTTCTATTTATTGTGGTGACAAGGTTTAGGTCTCTGGAGCGTGTGGCTCAGAGAGATTGGGATTTCTTTAAGTGTAGCATGTCCATCAGGCCTGGGTTAGACATGGCTTTGTACGTTAGACAGAGGTCACCACGGAGTAGGTGATATGCGGCAGAGTAGAGCTGGAGTTTTTTGAGACAGTCAGTGTATGGCATCTGTTTGAGGTCAGTAATCCTCTTAGTGAGGTATTTCTGTAGCCTTTCCAGCTGTTGCAGATGTCTTGTGAGGTACATGCCAAATGGGCCATTGTACTCTATGATGGGTCTAATAAGGGATGAGAAGAGAGGAACAATGAGCTCTCTTTTTCTGGAGGAGAACCCCTTTGTGATGAGGTGTGCCACATAGAAGGATTTTCTGACTACTGTGGTGGCATGATAATAAAAGGAGAGACTACTATCCACCTGTGTCTCAAGGTCTCTTATCACACTTTCAGTGTTTAGTAGGCTACCACCTATGTGATAGTTCATGGGTATGGTATTTTTCCCAAAGATGATGACAGTGCACTTCTTGGCATTGAGCTTTAGGCCATGACTTTGACACCAAGCATCAGTCTCAGTGAGACCTCTTTGTAGAATGTCCACATCCTTAGGTAAATCAATTATTGTTCCTAGTTTGCAGACATCTGTGAATTTCATTAGCCAGAGACCAGCTGTATTACCCTGGACTTCAGAGAAGTAGATACTGAACATGAGAGGACCCAGGACCAAACCCTGTGGCACTCCACTTGTCAGTGGTCTGAAGTCAGATTTGGAGTCGGCTACTTTCACTGAGTGGTTTCTGTTAGTGAGCTAGTTGGCCACCCATCTTGTGACACAGGGATTTATGCCTAGTCCAGTGAGTTTATCTATAATACCAGAGTGGGGGATGATGTTGAAAGCCTTCGCGAAGTCAAGATAGGCTGTGTGCACTACCTTACCCTCATCTACGGCTCTAGTGACTGCTTCAAAGAAGTCAGTCAGGTTTAGGAGGCATGATCTACCCTTTACAAACCCAAAATGAGTGGGGTCTAGAGTTTGGAGGTTACCTATGTCTTTGTTTATATGCTCTAGGATGATGCATTCCATGGCCTTGTAAACCAGGCTCGTCAGACTAATGGGGCTGTAGTTCCCGGGATCTGTGATGACACCCCCCTTTGTGGAGTGGGATAACTGTTGCTGTGCACCACTCCTTAGGCACAAGGCCTAAAGTGAGGCTATGGTTGAACATGGTACTTAGGTGGGGTGCCAGTTCATTCTGTAGTTCATGCAGAATGCAGCCTGGGATGTTGTCCAGTCCCATAGATGCTGTGTTCTTGGCTTTGGAGAATGCAGTCTTCACCTGTGCAGCCATTATTTCAGGGGCTTTGAAATCATTCGGTATGGGGGTAGGCCCTTTAGGGGGTGAGGGGGGTGAAGATAACACTGAACCTGTCTGCCAGGATGTTGGCAATATCAGTTGGTTCATTAAATGTAGTGCCATTGTGCTGCAGTTCAGAGCAGATCTGAATGTTGCCATTGAGATTTGTGACGTAGCTGTAGAAGGCTTTGTGGTTGTCTTTAGAATCCAAGGCAATTTTATTTTCGTAACTAGCTTTGGAGGATTTTATGAGGGATCTCAACTTCTTGCTGAGGCTGACCAGGGAGTTCCTGCAGTCATGGGATTTTACTCTTTTTTGAAACAGTTTCTTCCTTCTGTTGTAGAGCTTGTTTATGACAGGGGACCACCATATTGGCTGCCGTTTTTGGAGAACAGTGTCTTGATTCTGTTGGGGATGACATGGTCCATGCACTCGTTTATGTGCTTATACAGTGCATTTATATATGATTCAGCAGTCTTGCCACTATTTTCCATCTGTGTGCATGTAATGAAGTTTGCCAGTTCTGACTTAAGAAGCATGAAGTTGGTTTTGGAGAAGATTTTTATTGTGGTTTCCTTAATGGGGGGGGGGTATGGATATCTAGGGTGATTAGCTTGTGGTCGGAATTGACCAGCAAGGAGTTGATCTCTGGTGTGGAGCATCTATTTCCCATATTGGTAATGACCTGGTCCAGGATGTTGCTAGCCCTGGTTGGGGTATGGATAAACTGGTCCAGGGCATTGGAATTGATGAATTCTAGAAAATGTTGGGAAAATTAGTTAGTACATGAGTAGTTTTCCCAGTTGATGTGAGGGTAATTGAAATCTCCCAAAATTAGGGTATTGGGCTGTATCTTAATATTATCCAGTATATCGAGAAACATGGAGTGGGCATCCTGGGGCATGGTGGGGGATCTGTAAGATGCTACAACCTGAACTGCAGTCTTGCCCAGTGTTAATTTTACTTGGATAATTTTGGAGGCATTATGTTGAACAACTAGCCTGGAGATGTGGATATCCTTTAGGAATATGGACATGCCTCCTCCTTTAGTATTTCGATCCGGGTTGGGTGGCTGAAAGGTGTGGTAAGAATTGTAGCCTGGTAATGCAGGTGTGCTCTCTGGAACCTTAAAGCAGGTCTCTGTCACTGCACAGATGTCAACCTTTTCTGTCTTAAGGAAAGCCTCGAGTATGTGCATTTTGAGGTTTAGACTTCTATCATTGAGTAGCATTACCCTTAGATTTCACTTGTTTATGTCTACTATGGTGGTGCATTTGACATTTGAGCCCTGCCAAAAAAAGGCACTCTAGGGCCGGCAAGAGCCTTA